>NC_052485.1:22944909-23061773 GCF_009730915.1 Dioscorea cayenensis subsp. rotundata | reverse complement strand
GAAGCACATGTATTGCTAATGTGTCTTTGAACTAAAACATGTTGTGAGTGAATAAACACTACATAATGCTTGAAATGTCGAAATCAAGTTAGAACAAGTGGTGCGACGAGCACCTTACACCCATAATTTTTGGATTATATCTTCAATCATTGATTGATCTTCGATCATGAGATCATCTTCATGTTACAATCAATCATCTTGATTATCTTTACAACCAAACCAAAATCTCTTATTTTGGATTCCTCTCTTGCATCTTAGTCAAAGACGCTTCCTCTCACTTTCTCTAGTGTTTATCTCTACATCTATCACAACTATTTAAAAAATAATAATAATAAATTTGAACAAATTATAATTTTTTTTAAAAAAATAATAATAAGAATGAGAGTTGTACAAAACATTAAGATTAAAGTGAAGACTAGAACGAACAAACAAGAAAGAAAAATAACCGTAAGAAGAAAAAAAATATCCATCAAAAACGGAAATTAGTACATAGATAGAATAAAAACACAAAGCAATGAAAAAAAAAATACATAAGATGCTATTATGAGGATTTTTTTTTTAGGATTATTGTGATCTGTTCAGACACTAGTGGACAGTAATTTGACCCAACTGCAAAAGAGTCGGTAAAAGTAAAGTTTTCTCTTATCATCGATGTAGGTTATGAAAATAAATAAAAAAAAATCTAAAACGTTATTATGAAGTTTTTTTTTTTGAGATTATAGTGGTATATTTTGACACTCATGAGTAGTAATTTGATCCAACTGTAAAAAGAGTTGATAAAAGTGAGGTTTTTTCTTATCATCGGTGTAGCTTCCAAGAGTTTGATGTTTTATTAGTTATTACTGTTATTATTAAACACTCATTCAATACAACAATAAAAGAGAAAATGAGATAAGAGATAATTTTGAAAAGAATATATATATATATATATATATATAAAGAGAGAGAGAGAGAAATAGAAAATAAAGAAAATGAAAAGGACAAGGAGAGTGATGGACATAGATGTACACGAGGGGGAAGGGAATGTCACAGACCCACATGTGTGGGTGGCTGACAAAAGTTTGATTGAAATGGAATTAAATAAGATGATAAAGTTTTGAAGCATGTATATATATAATATATTATAATATTTAATGATATATATATATATATATATATAGATAGAAGACAGGAAGGGATAGATAGAGAGAAAGAGAGAGAGAGAGAGAAAAGGAAGTGATGAAGAGAGAAGGGAAGGAAGGTACATGGAGCTATCAATCACTCAATGAAAAGAAACAAACACAAAGCTTTCAAATGCACGAGGGCCTTCTCTTTGTCTTGTTGTTCTTCACTTCTTCTTCAGCCTCGTGCCCACCACTTGTCCTTTTTTTTCTTCCTTCACTTTCTTAATTATAAATGAGAAAATAACTTTTCAACATCATCACACAAACAATAAAAGCTTTATAGAAATTTATATTTCCTAACATGGGGAATGGTGTAGACAGAAACTTTCTAGTGTGAAGGGAATATTACTATAAAAACTTTTCCTACCTATATTTTGATTTTCATTGTATACTAGTTCTTTTAATAATTAATATTTTATTTTTTATTTTATCTATTTTTATATTTTTAATATTTTAATAAAATACGAAAAATACGACATCCATGAGATGCAAACAATATTATACGTTGACTAGTGGATTTTTATGTAAACAATCTCTATTATAAATTATAGTATTTATATCAAGTCCAGTGCACATGTGTGCACGGCCTCTACCCCCACTTCATTGAGGATTATGCATACCCTTATTTTTTTTTAACAGTTTACATGCTCATCTTGGTAATATATATATATATATATATATATATATATATATATATATACACTATTTTGTCTACTTTATAATTTAAAATTTTTTAAAAATTCATATTTCAAAGTTTAATATCTGTATTTATTTTCTTTACTTATTTATCTTTGAAAATTTTTTCTATATGTTATACTATAGAAGTATTTCATAAATATTTTTAAGATGTATATTTTGTGTTATTAATAAGGTAGTTGGTATTTCATTATTTCTTTCTACTAAAATTTGGAGGATTCAGATCCTACTCAATATTTGTCTACAATTTTTTTAAAAAAATTGTGTTATCTAAGAAAATATAAAATAATTTAACATTTTAGCCTAAGACAAAAGAATTAAAATTTATAATTTATAATTTATGAAAACAATACAATCTATACATATGAATTCATCATTGAGGTGATTATTAGTTTTAATTTACCTTTAATCAACAACATCATGATTCCAAATAATTTGAGAAATTATTGGACTTTCAAAGTCAATTCAATAATATTATTTGATTTGAACAACATTATATTGCAAACAAAAAAAAAATAATTCAATAATCAATCACATATAATAGTGCCTACAACTTGCAATTTTTGGAAGGACTTTCATGCTATTATGTGATAATTGTTTCAATTTTGTTCGTTACCTAATTATTTATAAATTATATTTATTTTATTTAATTATTCATAAATTCAACTTTGATCTATAGTAAATGACTATAATCAATTCTGAAACGGATTAAACCATCTACTTTGGGTAATTACTTTTTTGGGTGTCACTGATAATCTATCATATATATATATATATAACAAATTTATAAATTATTAAGAAAATTAAAAAGAAGATATGATTATTAAACATAGTTGTAATATATATATATATATATATATATATATATATATATATATATATATATATATATATATATATATATATATATATATATATATTTGTTAGGTCCTATTTTTAGCCATGATTATTAAACATAGTTGTGATTTTAAATATTTTTATAAAAAAACAAATTTATAAATTATTAAGAAAATTAAAAAGAAGATATGTATGAAATATATGTTTATCCAAGACATATCTTGAAAAAAGTCAAAAGAATATATTGTCAAGTTAAATCAAGGACCGCAAACAAACAATTCAAACATTTCAACAAAACCAACAATTAATATAATTAAAGAAAAAACAATGACTAAATTCACTATTTACTTTATTTAAGAACAATAAAACTAGATATTGTCTATCACATCGAGGATGATATTATAAATAGTCAATTTTGGCCATTATTCAATCACATTCAAGACAAATAAACAACTATTTTTCCACAAATCTTTTTGCATCTTGACCTCTTTATATACCAACCAAACAAAAACAAACAAAAGAAACACACATGAAAGATGTAAATATCATGAAAAATAATTCAAGATAAAATCAAATAAAAACACATAAATTAAAATATAATACTATATTAAAAATCAAGTGTAATAGTGGCCGCTTAGTTTAGTAAAGCTATTGTATCATTATAAAATACTAAAAATACATTTAACTGCATCATGTTTTTTATTATCAGATCAAGTTAAATTTAATTCAATGTCAAAATTGACATAATTTTACCGATCTTAATTATCTAAATCTTTTGAATAGAATCATACTGTCAAAGGTTTTGTCCTAACATATTAGAATCAACAATGAATTGCGGGATCAGATTTATATACTCGATTACTCTACTGTCAGTATAAATTTTAAAAGAAATTCTCATTATTTAAAATTTACATAAATTATATCATATAGTTTTTAAAATTTGGTAAAATAGATTTAAGTTATAAACCCAAACATATATTATATACATATAAATATAGAGTCTACTTCATTTACAAACATGTGTAGATTTTAAAACATACAGACTTCTTAGTATTATTATATATTCACACAAATGATATTTAGTAATATATATATATATATATTAAGATGATGATAATGGTAGGGATTGGGTTTTGACCAAGGCAATGGTGGTCAAACAAAATGAGCCGAGTTTAAAAAAAAAAAAATAAAGAAAATAAAGGAAAAATAGAAAAAGGTGGGCCTGAGAAAGGGTAAATAAAGTGAGTGGGGCCCAAGAGATGGCAGAGCAGATCCAGGGGCAGGTTTGACCACAAAAACCTAACAAAGAAAAGGACAAGACCTCTTCTGGCCTCTGTGCACGTGTGGCCACGGACCCCCACGTGCAACCCGTGGGGACCCCCTTTTTCCCCTACTTTTATTATAACTATTGTCAGCCCCCCCACCCTTCACATGGCTGACGTTCTCACTTTCCCAGTTTCCCTTCTTCCCACGTCCATTTCCCTTTCATACCCATTCTTACCTCTTCCTTTTCGGGTTTTCATATTTTATTTTTTTTTTATTTATTATTTTTATTTTTTTAAGAACCACCGGTGATCCAATAGAATCTCATTAGAATGATCAATTTACAGAACAAAGATTAAAAATTTTGGCTTTGATACTGTATAATACTGTGCAATACTGGAAAAACACTATATCATACTGTTTATTTACTGTTTTATATAGAAGGAATAATATTCTCTGCCATTCTAAATTACATAATACGGAGAACTTACTATCGTGAGATTATAACCTCACATATTAACTTACCATATATGGTAAATTCTTAAAAATCGTTAAATTATTATAAATGGTGTATTTTTATATTTGCCTGTCAGTTTGATGATGTTTTAGTTTAAAAAAAAAATAATTTTATTATTTTTATATAAATTTTACCATCAATTTTTACCTCACGTATTATTTATTTTTAAATTTATAGTTTATAAGGTAATATTATAGTAGATATTAAATATAGAATATTTTTGATAACACTCTCTCGTAACATTGTCTAACCTCGATGACTAGCCCACTTTATCATATATATATATATATATATATATATATATATATATATATATATATATATATATTCTTAAAAAATTAGTTATTAAATTTAAATTAATTTATATTTTTTTACAAAATATGAATAACTGGGTATTAGAGATGTGCACAATTATGAAGTTACTATCTCAACACATTTGCAGCGCCTTCACTTATCCTGAGCTGACAATAAACTAATGTGCGATTGACAAATAATTTTTTATACTTATGTAATTGAAAGACACAATTGAATATATTTTGTTACTTAATTATTAAAAAATTAAATAAATTTTTAATTTAAATTATATATATATATAGATATTTACTTTTATTAAAGAAAGAACAAATTAAAAATTAAAAAAAAGAAGACAAAATTTTCGATGGTTCCAGGCAACATGTTGCAGAGCAATAGCACCCACCCCCATGTGTGCAAGGTCCCAACTATTCATTCTTGTTAGATGTAAGGCCTTGTCATTGTCTTTCTTATTGCTCTTTGTCCCACCATTTTCTCTTTCTTTTTTCTCTCACTTAATTTTAATCTTCATCATGCACCAAATTCATCAAATAATGCAAACTTAGGTCACAAGTTCATCCATCAATTTTTATTTTATTTTATTTTATTTTAAAAAACACCCATAAATAATAATAAAATAAAATAAAATAAAATAAAAAATAATGACTCCTGGTCCACTTTAAAGTAGGGGACCGATCCCGTACTGTACCGGCCGATCCTCACCCAATTCTTTTAGTTTAGCTTCTAACTTTTTACTATAAAAATTTTGTTATTTATGCCGACTAATTAGATATCATTTTCATTACCGACATTTATTCTTGATATAGATGTTTAATTTTTTATTTTACATTTTTTATGTTTTTATTATAATTATTATTAAATAATAATGCACATAAAACCCAGCTGGATGATTAGTAGTAAATTGAATAAAGAAACACTCTTTCTTGGGCTCACTTTTGTTCCCCCAATTAAGACCAATCCCTTAATTAGTGCATGAAATCATGCTCCTAATTAAATAATTAGTACTTAATTATTTAATGAATACCATCCATGCATGCATGTCTTTCTAAAAGTTCCAATCATCATGTTATCTTCCTTGTTTTCAGCATGATTAGCTTATAATTAACATTATAATAAGTTCAGTACTGTTTCATAAAAAATTAACATAAAACTGATCTCATGGAAATGTACATGCACCAGAACTTGATCCTTTCTGCAAAATTAAAATCCAAAACAAACTTGCTGTTAATTAAAAACTTATTTTCTAAAGTTTTTAATGTAAAATGATATGTCAAAATATCACATAAATTTTTTTCTTTTTTTTTGGTTAGAGTTTGAAGATCTTACAGCACAAGCATGAACATCATCACATCCACATAACAATCTTCCATTTAGCATGTCATCAGCTTGAAATGATCCTCCTCCATCACTCCTCTGCATAGTTAAATTTTTCGTATTTTTTGTATATAAACTTACTTCTTTAATGCAAATAACAAAGAAAATTAAAAAAAAAAAAACAAAAATGTACATATTAACATACCTTATAGTAATCGACTGCGACGAAATTAGCCCATCGGTTTCCTGCTGCTCCATAACATGTTTTTAACATGTTTAGAAGTTCATCTGAATTATCAACACATGCTCCGTATTTATTCGGCATTGACGGAAAATAATTCACTAGAACCAGAGCTTTTGTTTCATCATTAAGAGCCGAAGATTCAGCTCGGTTCGAGCATTGTCCTGCATTCATTCCTCCGTCGCCGTCTTCGATCATGACATGATTGTATCAGCTAAAATGTCATTAGTAGTTCAAGAATGTAATTAACTGAAAAAGTTTCTGCTTACATTGATTTTCTACCATGAAATTCCATTGATACGCGATGCCTTCGGTTTCTTGCTTTGATTTAATTGATGTGAAGACAATTAGACGATGATTTTTCGCAACCATGTCACTGACAAGAGGCCAATTTTGTCCATTCTGAGGCATACTTGAAAGAGGAAACCAGTATTTCATTAATCCAGACTCATTGAACACTTTTGTCAATCCATTTGGAGTACTAACATAGTCTTCTAAGATCAATGTCACAATTTCTGATGGATTTGCCGATAAGAATGTTTCGATTTCCTTCATCGTGTCAATTGCTGGTTCCTGCCAAACCAATACTTCATTCTTAAAATGCCGAGACATGTAAACTGAAATTCATTCAGGACTGAAACTCACAAATGCAGTTATGTCATAGCATTTTCCTCCTGTCGAATGGCATAACCAAACATCGTTATCGAAGTCATATGTGTCCAACATTAAAGCTCTGACTCCATTCTGTCAATGAAATACATAAGAACTTAGCTTCTAATTTTTATCGACATCGTAATTAAATCAAGAAATCGGAAACTAACATTTAGCTGTTGAGTGACAGTGTCTTCTTGGTTATTGAAAGTAACTCTTGGAACTCCGGTGTGCGATGGTTCGCCCTCGATAGCATAAGAATTGTGCGTCGTTAGATATGCATATTTATTGAAAGGTAATGAGTTGTTCTGTAAAGTATCACAAAATTTTTGTCAGAATTATCCGCTGCAGAACATACAATCTGAAAATTTTACTGCAGAAAAAAAATTGATCAGTTGAATTTTGATGAGAATTTTGGTGAATTTCATTGTAGTATTAATTGTAATAAAAATTAACATGGCTGTTAAACATCATTGCATAATAACCGATACTATGAATTGATGATTATCTGCATAAACATTAATTCATGGAAACATTAACAAGAATTAAGGAAACAAAGGCTGCCAAAAATCAAAATAAATCACAGAGATACTGCTAAAATCATTGAACCACAAAGCATGCAACTGAAAATCATTTTACTGCAGAAAAAACAACAAATATGAAATTGAACCAGAGTTACTCTGTTTGAGGAAATTACAATTAACTGGAATTGGTTTGTTGTTGCAGACCGAACACAACGTGATCCAGAGAAGCCTGCAGGGCAGGAAGAACACCAGTATCCATTGCCACAATTGCTGTCTGAAGAACAGCTATCAAGAACCTACATCAACCAAATGTATAGAATATGTATAGAATGTTAATGCTTCAGAGAATTCAGACATGAAAACAGAGAAGAAAATTCTCTACCTTGCAATCCACTTTGAGAGATGAAATGCCAAACAGGGCCATCAAAATGAGTAAGACAACCATGTTCTTCATTGAAGGAAATCTCAAGAAGAACATCATCTTTTTTGTATTGAAGTATGAGTGAATGAACAATTATATATATATATATATATATATATATATATATATATATATAAACAAACCAATGCAAATCAAAAGGGAAAAAAAAATGCTAATAAATTAGTGTGCATGCCTTCAATGCCATGGTATTAATTTGTTTTCTTGCAAGAAAGACCTCTTTTATTATTATATTCATTAGAAAATGAACGTGAAACACACGGAATGAGTGTTTAGTTTCATACGTTTATAGAGAGAAAAAAAAGGGACTAATTAAGCATTGGATGATAAGAGTTAAATGAAAAAGCAACATCGTTTGATTTAGACTTCTCATTGAAATTCACTGTTAGACAGTAAAAGAAAAAACAAAAAAGATTTATTGGACCTATGATTTTTATCTTCAGTAAATGATCTCAGCACCAGAAGTAGATCCATGCTGCAAAAAGAATCAAAAGTTGTTAATTAATTAATTAATCAATCAAACAATGCACCGAAACATTAGAGAAGTTCACGGTATGAAAATTTTACTGCAGAAACATGAACATTATCACATCCACAAAATAGTCTTCCATTGAGCATAGCATGTGCTTGGAATGATCCTCCTCCGTCAGTCCTCTGTCATTAATAATTAGTTGGTCATTTTACTCGGAAATATTTAGAAACATAACAAGTGCAACGAAATTAACCCATCGATTTCCCATGGTGTCATAACATGTGTTTAGCATTCTTAGAAGGTTAGCTGAATTATAAACACACATTTCTTTCTTCGCCATTCCAGTTGTTTGCCACAATTAGAATATTGTCCCTGTTACATTCCTTTGTCTCTGTCTTCAAGACAATCAGCAAGAATATGATTATACAAACTAAAATGCGGTAATTAAACCGAGGTTTTAATTTTTTTTTTTTTTTAGTACTGCTTACATTGGTTTTTACCATGTAATACCATAAGTATGCAATGCCTTCTGTTTCTTGCTTGGATTCAATAGAATTGAAGACGATGAGACAGAAATTTTTGCAATCATGTCACAGTCTCCTCCATTCCGCGGCATTCTTGAAAGAGGAAACTAGTATTTCATCAATCCAGAGCCAGTGAACACTTCTATAATTCAATGTCACAATTTTCAACGGATATACCTATAAGAATGCTTCGATTTCCCTCGTTGTCTCCATTGCCGGTTCGTGCCAGAACAAGTTGATCATTCAACTGAAATATTTCATGATTAAAATGACAAAACATGTAAACAGAAATTTATTCATGATTGAAACTCACAAATGCAGTTTTGGTGTGACATTTTCATCCTGTTGTTTGGCATAACCAAATATCACCATAGAAGCCATATGTCTCCAACATTAAAGCTCTAAAAACCATTCTTTCAATGAGATTGATTACATGTTAAACAAATATTCTTAAGGTACGATTATTTGCAGAAATAAACATAAATGTGAACATTTTATACTGATAAAATCATTGAAAGACAGAGCATGAAACTGAATCATTTTACTTCAGAAAAGAATTATTGAAGCAAATGCTGATAAAAACTTGTGAAATTCATGGCAATATAAACAACAGCAAATCTGTCAGTCATCAAGATATAATCACAAATACTCTAAATCTTATAAAAATAGTCATGTAGCTCATTTATAAGACATCGCTATATATATTTATATATATGTAAGTTTTGTCCTTTAACAATCTGACATGGAATTGTTTTGTTATTTTATTTTATTTTATTTTTTTATGAACAATTTATAATTTCAAGCATTCCATGCACTTAAGTCCAGTTGTTGCTTTTGTTTACTAAATATAAAAATGATAGGTTTTATAATGTAAAACACTCATATGGACCAATTTGTAATAATAAAAATCACAAGGACTATTCTCTAATATGGCGGAAAATTTTCCCGGGAACTGGAAAAAAAGCAAAAATGGAAAAATGAACCAAAATGTAAATACTTTTATTTTTGGGGTGCTGTCTATAAAAAGCTTCACAGCAATGGCGATTTTCCTTGACAAACCCTAATAAATAAAAATCGTGCCTTTCTTTCTCTCGTGTAGAAAAAAAAACCGAAAAGAACCTTCAAAGAATCGTAAAAAATGCCAGTAATCACGAAGCTCTATTCATGGAAGGAGGTGTCCAAGCACAAAACTAGCGATGACTGCTGGATCGTCGTCGATGGCAAGGTATACGATATTAGGGTTTTACCCTTTCGTTCATCTTATTCGATTCATTTATGATGCTCTACTTTTGACTTCAATCTTCCTTTTTGAGATTCCTGCTTGATTTCTGGCTATGAGTGTTTGCATATGAATGTTTTTAATGTCTTGTTCTTGTGTTATGGGAGAGATGATTCTGTAGAAAAAATTGGAAAAATTAGTACTTTGAATGATTGTCTTCAATCTTCAAGCATTGGCTGTTGTTTGTTAAAGTTATAATGTTTTTGATATGCAGGAAAACAGTAGAAAAGGAAGGAATTTTTTTTTTTTTTTCTTTTCCTGTAATGTTGATGTTTTACTGTTATACTGACATTGATTCTTCGAAGCTCTTCAAAGTTGATTTTCTGCATTTTCTTATGAATTTTCACTTTCTATTTAGGCTCTGGTTATTGCTAATTAGTTGTTTTTAACTCATGTTCAATTTATTACCCTGTGCCTTACCCTCTTCAAACTTATATTTTGAGAGGTGATTAAATGCCAGAGTACTTGAAATTTTGTGGATGATGAGAGTTTTTAAATGGCCTTTGCCGCGTGTAGTTGAAGTTTCAGCCTTGTTTTTCGTTTTCATTGGTGCAATCTCATAAAAAAAAAGAGAAGGAAATAAGCACTTTGCTTTTCATGCTAAAAGTTGAGAGGTATTTAAATGAGAGAACAAGAATTAACCTTGTGTACAAGATCGCATGGTTTTCATGTTTTTCTAGAATCATTGTGGTTTCTGGTAGCAATTACTTGTTCTTTTGTGCAAATTTTGATATCAAAGTTTCAAGGTTTTTCTGTTCTCATGTTTGCTTCTTTATTTGTATTTTTCCTCCCTCATATGCTTTCCATTTTTTTATATCATCAATGTATTTCGCAGGTATATGATGTGACAAAGTATTTAGATGATCACCCTGGAGGAGATGATGTTCTCCTCTCGGCAACTGGTAATCACTGATTTCAACAGATATAGGATAATTGAAATTATGCGACTCCTGTGTCTTATCATAACTAACCATATGCTTTATTTACAAACCAGGGAAGGATTCAACCGAAGAATTTGAAGACGCTGGGCATAGCAAAAGCGCTAGAGAGCTGATGCAAGAGTACTTTATCGGTGAGATAGACTCTTCTCCAATTATCCCAGAACTCGAGATTTTCACAAAGGAACAAGCTTTCACAAGCAACGTATCCAAGTACTGGGCTCTCCCGGCTGCTATTATTGGTGTTTCTATCTTAGCCGGTATACTCTATGCACGCAAGAAGTAAGATATTGAATATTAGAAGACACGATCTTATTTATTGAAGACATTGGGATACAGATACACAATTATTCTATTTTATTTGAGTTTAGCTCAATACAAGTTCTTGAGTACATTAAATTAGACAAATAACAAATTATTGATCATTCTTGGTGAAGAAGCTGTTTAATGCCGGCATGATCTCTGGACGTTGATGACTGAGAAACTCACGAAAGCTGTGCTGGCTGTACCTTCTGCCTTCCTCTTCATTTTCGAGGACTGCGGTGGTACGGTGAGCTTTATTGATCCTACAAACACAATTTAATGATCATTTCATGTCATGAATTAAACATGTTGAACATTCTATTTGATAAATTTTTCCAAATCATGGTAATCTGTTCTATATATGAACTTGTTTTGTGCTTACATACTGTCTGAAATTATTTGATAAATGGGTAAAAAACATATTATCGGACTTTCATTTTGTCTATTATTATTATTATTATCAATGGATGGAGAAAAGAAAAGTTGACATAGTTCGCCTGATCGAACCTGACATCGGGGTTCATGAATGCGTTCCTGGTAAGCTGAAACATGCACATGCTTGTCACAAATGTCATTGCAGCCAAAAGCGGGTAAACCTGGTGATATCAAACAAACAAAAGTATGCATGAACAAACTTCATTGCAGAAATGATGAAGTAATGCAGCAAAAGCTGAATACCTCCGGTTTCATCCATCGACCCATTTTGCAGGTGAATTCTGGAGATCTTTTTATTTGTATGAAGCATTGCATGGAGTTGTTCATCTATATATATATTGCATGATCATTGACCAGGCCTGGTTGTAAATTGAAATTGATATGAATTTCAGTGTGCTGGGTTTGAAGCTGCTAATTAGAGGCTTGTCAAAACCATGAGCTGAGCCTCCAGTTTTAACCTTTTTGGATAATTCTAATGACATTTTTTTTCTCTCTAGTGGTTACCTTGTTTGAAGGAGTCAATTGATGTGACTTAGGACAATGGATAATAAGTGTTCATTTGTGATTTTTTCCCCCTTTTGTTAGTTATTGAATTGATCCAGTGACTTTTTTCAGGAAATAAACAGACGTGTATTCCCTGCTACTCATTTTAATGATATAAAGGCTGCTTTTAACAAAATTTTCCTATATTAAATAAATTATCGATGCAACTTTATCATTGAATATTCCTATGCTTTACATTTACATGAGCATGAAAGATCAGAGTGATGTATGTGATATATCTCTGTGTATGATCTATTTATCGCTTTGGAAAATTTTAAGTTATCGACCATATCCGAAGGATAGACACCAAAAAGCTGCCAAGAATACAATGATCGGAAGAAGCATGGGACTTTTTGTACGAATACTCGCGTTTGGTAACCAGGGATATGAGTCAGGAGGCGGCATAACACAGTTATCTCCATTGAAATATACACGACGCGGAAATGCCCATCCTTTGTCGAAAGTAAAAGTCGACAAATCCTTCTTGAATAAAAGTTCAGACTGTACATTACCGTAAGGACCAGCCTCAATGAGTAAATCATTGTAGTACTTAATCCCCCAGAGCATTGCAGTATCATCTGCAGATAAAATTCAGAAACAAAAAGTTTCAATTCAGCAGTGAACATTAAATAGAAATCTACGGTTAACAAGACGATGACGTACTTATGTTTCCGTAGGGTGTCAAAGAATTGTAATTGAAACTGAAGATTTGTGTGAGATTATCGAAATTCGGATGCTGGATGACCAAGTTCCACTGGCTGTAATTCATTTGGTAATTAAAATTTGTTACTGTGATCTTGGTTCTCCAGTATTCCTTGTAGTTGAGCTTGACATGCCAATGAACTCGAATCGGGCACATATGAGAAGTGCATTGGACGATCGGTGCAGAACTGGTTTTGTCCAGTCTATTAATGGCAGAAGCAAAGTACGGTGAATCTCCCCTGTCGAAAGCATACGAGAAATTATCAATGAGAACTTAAAAAATATATAGTAAAAAATTCTTAAGGTCAAGAACACACTCAACACAGCTTCCCGGTTGTGCTATATTGTTTTGGCAGCCACAGGCACACGTCGGGCAATTGACAATCGTATCATTGTAGAAAGACGAGAGCGATACGCAGCACGACGGGGTCTTTTGTGCCAAAAATTGCGAATATGTACATGTCACATTCCATGTCACTGTAAAAGTAAAAACATGTAATATTTTCGCTTCACTGTCATGAAATCTCTAGTAAGAGGCACAAATGTGATGATCTTATGACAAAACTAGACGTGCAGAAATAAAACACAGCAGCAAGATGCAAGGCATACACACAATGTACATGATCTATGATTAATATCAAGCAAATATTTGTGCATATTTCATCAATGTGAATTCTAAACATGTATAAACCTCTGATGTTAGAACTTATACTAGCTGATTCAAATTGATGATGTTTTGTAACTTACTCAATGCTTGAGTTGTTCTCCTTCCATCCTGCGACGCAAATTTACTGGGTCTCACAACCTTTGCAATTCCACATGTATAACCAGGTCCGGGAGCTTTGAGTGTGAAGTTTTTGGGCACCCTGACTGTCTTGTTACTAGTTCCGGCTGCTCCAACGCTTAATTGGAAAGAACTTGATGCAGTAGATGGATCTTGTATCAATGAATTAAGCACTCCTCCTTTGCAGCAATTTGCAATCTGCATGTTATATGGAGTTCCCGGAAGTAGATCGACGATAGCAGGATTCTTCTTGCAGCAATGTGGGATGTTGCCTTTGAATCTTGAGCAATCACCTTGCTCCGTTGCTTGTCCTCCGACCATGGACCAGATGACCTCCTTCTTTGCCCATGACCATCCAAGTGTCCATCCCGGCGCTTGGATATGGCGGTATTTTTGGAAATTATATATTGTAACAACTGCCTAAATGAGCAAAGTTAACTCAGCAATTGATAATGTGACAAAGACGATGAACTAATGTTAATTTAGATGTTTACTTACAACATAGCCATCCGGTGTCCACTGCATGATATCCCATTTGATTGTTATATTTCCATTTGGATCAAGTGGATCATATGCTTCTGCAAGGACAAACAAGAAATAGATACAGGGTAACAGAAGTGGAAAATGATGTTCTTTCATTGTCTAATCTATTTTCTCTCAATCAAAACACAAAAATCAACTGGAAATGCAAAGCTCTTCAATGAACATTCATCAGCAAATCAAAATCTAATAAAATCAAGACTTCTTATCCAAAACAGGACAAGGTTTCATCTGATATATCACTGTAAACATGGCATTCATCAACCTGTAGCATCAAAAAGCAATAATCAATCAAACAGTTTTCTGCTGAATCAATATCACTAATAAAATACATTTGTGACTCTTCCCACCCAATCACAACCACCAGACAGAAAAAGTCAAGCTGAATCCAAGCAAATGGATAGTTGAACCAAAGAACAGGAATAAAAACACTAAAAAAAAACCCAACTTTTCAAGAGCTTGAGAATGGAAACAATATAGTTGGCCACTGACCTGTTGAAGAAAGACAAGAGAAGAAGAAAACAAATAAAGCAAGAAAAATGATGAAACGAGTGAACTTTGAGATGTCCATCTCCACTGCTGTA
This sequence comes from Dioscorea cayenensis subsp. rotundata, assembly GCF_009730915.1. Taxonomy (NCBI): domain Eukaryota; kingdom Viridiplantae; phylum Streptophyta; class Magnoliopsida; order Dioscoreales; family Dioscoreaceae; genus Dioscorea; species Dioscorea cayenensis. Next base: position 23,046,712 of record NC_052485.1, on the reverse strand, counting down.
AGTTTGTAGAAGATTTCTAAGCTTTACGTAGCAGGAGACCAAAGTGAGAGCAAGAGAGAGAGAGAGGAAGAGAGAAAGAAACCAGCTTTTCTCTTTCAACACTGCAGTGGGAGTTAATGAAGGAGTTGGCTTTGATCTTTTCAAAGATTCCAGTTATGGTTAGATTGCTATTCAGATTGACAAATTCTCATGACAAACTGACAAAGTTAATGCAATGTGATGCGTCTCATATAGGTGAGACACATGCCATACCAAGAATACCCCTTTCAATAATAATAATACCATTCAAATACAGACCTTTAATAAAAATCATTCCTTTATGCACATTCTTTCCAATTCACTAACTTTTTATTTTCATAAGCACAAGATTTTGGAAAGGAATTTTGGTTGGGAATGTAATCATACTCTGTTTTTTTCCATTGAAGAATGGTCCACTGAGTCCCTTGGTTGAAGGCATGTCCTTGTTGATGATGAAAAACTCTTTGGATGCTTATCAAGACATAAACAAACAAACAAAAATTAGCAGACTTCCAAGTCTTCCATTTGATGCAACATTCTACTTTTTTAGCACTAATTACTTCCATAAATTATAAATCCAATAAAATTGTCCAAAATGATTTCCATAGAGAGAGAAGGAGAGAGGAGACAAAGGAACAGAGATAGATAGCATACCAGCTATCATAGAAGAAAGCTTCAATCTTTGTACATGGAGATGGAGATGGAGGAGGGTTTTAGGATAAACCTTTTGTTAGGGTTTTGAGGCATGTGTCAATTAGATGGTGGCTGAGAATGCTGTTCCTTTATATAGGGCCAAGGTCAAAAGTCGAAAAAGTTACCAACTTTCAAAACAAGAAGCACAGATAGGATGGTTATTTTGGTCACTTTGATTCAAAGGGTGATCTTTTGGTGGATTTTTGTCTCTCTAGTGTACTGAGCTCGGCAAAGGTACCGCCTTTGAACCCTGACCTTCTTCCTCTCTTTGGTTCCTCAAGAGACTACATCAATGGCAGATGCTTGAGGTTTTGGTACTCAGAACTTCAGAGGGAAGTGGCGGATATGGCTTCGCTCACTTTCATATGTTCCCTTCCTTTGCTCAGGTTCTTATCCTTTCTATCTTTTGGTGTATTCTTTCTCTCTCGTTTGAGAGAGTGGGAGAAGTAGTTTAATCCTTTGAATATGTGGTGTTTTTCTGTTTGCTTTCAATTTTTCGGCATGTCTGATTGGGATATCAGGATGAAAGATTGCAACTTTTTGTCCAATTTGTGCATTGGTTTCCATTGTGAATGTTGTGAATACTCAATTCTAATGTACAAGTGTTTAGGACTTTGGTGATTTTGATTTAATTCTGTAATCATGTCTGAAGGTTGTGCTTTTTATCCTGAATTGACAACATTCACAATAGAAGCTTTGTCACGTTGGTAATGCTTGAGAAACCATGTTGAAGTAATCAAACTCTTGTAATCACAGAGTTTGTTATCTCGGCCATGTTGAAGCAATCAAACTCTTGTAATCACAGAGTTTGTTATCTCGGCCATGTTGAAGCAATCAAACTCTTGTAATCACAGAGTTTGTTATCTCAATCAAAGGTGAACTAGTGTGAAGAGTTTCAGTGTTTAAGTTTGTTGATTGTAGATTCATGAGTTCATTTTCACCTTGTCCGAAGAGATTGAGTACTTAAAGGTGGAATTTTTATCTCTTAAACGATGAAAGTTTTAAATTGCTTGTATTTTGATTTTATCTGCTGTCTGTGAAGAATGACTGGACTGACATTCATTCATATTTTTCCTCTGTCACCATTAGATTGTAAAGAGCTGAGAGGAAATTAAGCAATGAATTAAGTTTGAATCCCATCAAATATCATTTTGGCAAACACATTAAGAGAATAACTCTTCTTTTTGTGAAATTGAATTAGCTTGTTGATCCGTCTGTTGTTTTGCTTGTATTGTGCAGGAATCAAACAAATTGTGCGGGTGTTTTTTTGGCACCCAATCTTGTCCGACTTCAGAATTTAAAAGTGCAAAAGTTGCTTATGCATGCAGTCTCCAGGAAAGCTGCTTCTCAGATCGATAGCGAGGATGGATCTGATGCAGAAATTGCTGAAACTCCCCCCAAGAAAACTCGAAGAACTCCGAGACGGAGCAGAAAGCAAGTAGCAGCTGAGACTTGTGTAGAAGGTTCAGTGAATCAAGAGGAGAATGTGGCTACTAAAGAGGCTGGAGAAGAAGAAAGCACTGTTTCAGCGACATCTGTTGAAGAACCGAAAAAGACTGCTAGAAGAGGACGCAAAAAAGGTTCAACCACTTTCTTTCTTTCTTTCTTTATTTTTGTCAACAATTTGCAAGGTTGTCAAATATTTTGTTTCTGCAGCTGCATCTCTGCCAAACACAGAGGAAAGCGCTGAAAAGAAAACAACTACTAGAAGGAGATCCAGAAAAAAGACAGATAAACTGGAGGACAAGAGTATGAGTGTAGAACCAAGCGATGCTGATGAACTGCAATATTCGATTGCTTCCGAAGGCCAACAGGAGTTAGATTTAGACGAACATGAGGGGGAGGATATTAGTTACACATATAGTTGGCCACCACTTGTTTGCTGCTTTGGCGCTGCACAACATTCATTTATACCTTCCGGAAGGCCAGCTAATAGATTGATTGACCATGAAATCCATGAGAGGAACAAGGGTATGTTGTGGCACCCATCTAAGTTTGTAAGGGCTCCTGGTGGTTCAGCGTCCAGTGTTGCTGTTGCTCTTACAAGTTTAGGTGGCCGGGTTGCATTCATGGGGAAACTTGGTGATGATGAGTACGGGCAAAGCATGCTCTATCATTTGAATTTGCATGGTGTACAGACTCGATCAATCAAGCTTGACGAAGAAATTGCAACTGCAGTATCTCACATGAAAATTAGCAGACGTGGTGACCTCAAAATGACTTGTGTTAAACCTTGTGCTGAAGACAGTTTTTTAGCCAAAGAGATTAATGTTGATGTTTTGAAGGAGGTAAAATTTATCGGGAGCATAATTTATTGTGTTCTCATGATATTCTGTTCACATGTCAATAAGTGATTTTTTTTTTTATTCTGTGTCTTCAGGCAACAATGTTCTATTTCAATTCTACGGCCTTGCTCGACCCGAACATGAGATTTACGACAATGCAAGCGGTTAAAGCATTCAGAAAACTCGGAGGGGTTGTATTCTTTGATCTAAATCTTCCAATGCCATTGTGGCACTCAAGTGAGGAAACCAAAGCATTTATTCAGCAAGCTTGGAACAGCGCGGATGTTGTTGAGGTCACTAAAAAGGAGCTAGAATTTCTTTGTGGGATACAACCTTCAGAGAAGTTTGATACCGAAGACAACGACAAATCGAAATTTACTCACTATGCACCTGAGCTTGTCAAGCCCCTATGGCATGAGAATTTGAAGGTCTTGTTTATGACAAATGGAACGTCAAAAATTCACTATTACACAGAGGAAGTTAATGGTTCAGTTCATGGGATGGAAGACGCACCGATTACTCCATTCACTGGAGACATGTCAGCATCCGGGGATGCCATTGTTGCAGGTATAGGACTTCAATTCCTATGATCCTTTTAGTCGGCTTTGAATATGCCACTAACTTGCCATCGCTCTTCTGTTTCAGCTCTAATGAGGATGCTAACAGTTCAACCTCATCTGATCACTGACAAAAGTTATTTAGAGCATATGAGCAAGTATGCTATAAATTGCGGTGTGATAGACCAGTGGATGCTTGCAAGAATCCGCGGTTTCCCGCCTAGAGATAGCATGGAGGGCAGGCCTACTGGATATGGTTCAACAAGATCAATCTCCGAGCGAGATTATCGATCATATCGATCCTTCACAGCTAGTAACCAATAATTTGCCAGCCTAAGGACAGGTTTTGTGGTTACTGTAAAACCAAACCTTTCTCTTAGCATGCCAAAATTCAGATCTGTAGATGTAGAACAATTTTGATATTAACTGAACTGGACTGAATTTAATCTACAAAAAGAAGAGAAACACGAGAACCGGAGATTCTTATTTAGCTACTTCTGCTTTATTTTTGTTCTCAGAATCCACAAAAAGAGGACAAGCAGGGTATCACTCATTCATTTGCAATTACTTGTGATGCTGCTGCCATGTCCATGAACCATACTAACTTGCCGTCAACTGGCTCAACTAATCTAGCAGGAACAGAAGAAGCATCAAAATCTTGGCCTACATTGTCAATGGCGAGATGCACCGCCCTGGCCTTGTCTTCTCCGGTTGCCAATATGACGACGTTGGAGGCCGAGTTGATCACCGGGAGGGTAAATGTGATCCTCTCGGGCGGAGGCTCAGAGGAGTCAGTGATGTGGGTGATCCAATCCTCCTTCAGCTTGAGAGCAGGGTGATGAGGGTACAGCAAGGCGATATGCCCATCGGAGCCCATGCAAAGCAGAATGAGATCGAATTTGGGGCAGTCATTGACACCCGAGACACCGAGCACACGAGCCTTCACAAGCTGTCTGATGGTGAATTCATACTGCATTGCCACATCTTCCACTGTCTTGCTGTCATTGATTGAGCACACATGGTTGTTGAGGATTGATACCTGGTCAATACTGCATTTCATCAGAATACTTAATTTTTGGTTTACCAAACAGTTGGCAACGAGGTACATACCTTTGAGAGAAAGCTATCCTTTGCTAGTTTGTAATTGCTATAGCTGTGATTCTTCGAAACTGCCCGCTCTTCGGCCCAGAGTACATACCATTTTGTCCAATCAACCGTCTTATTGTAAGGAGCTTCACAGAGTTTCCTGCTTTCGGATATTTCTTCAGTTTGAGATGGACATGGACAATGAGACATTGAAGGAGAAAACACTTACCCCAGCAAACCAATGAGAGAACCTCCGGATAAAGCAATGGTGAAATATCCTCGTTCTCTGACTGAACTCTCTGAAAGTTGCGCAACATATTCAGCTAAATCGGTGGCAAGTTCATCATATGTGTCGAAGATTCTCATGTCTCCTCTTCCTTTGCCAGTGGCCATTTTGATAGATGCTGTAGTTCAACTGAAAGAGACTGCAGAAACAACAATAAAAATCAGAGTAAGAGCTCAGAACAATTATGAACATGAAACAGATCACAGCATTTAACTAAAATAGGATGCAGTTTTGGAACTTATGAAAAGCAGGTGGTTTGAAGACTAAAATTTTCATCTTAGATTTCAAGTTATGTATATAGAGAAGCATTTTATTAGGCGGCAAATTCACATGTTACTTCCAGCTCAAACATGGTAATTGAATTGCAAATAATGGAAAGAACATTGAAGGTTAGGAGAAAAGAGGAATTTATCAAAGTTTTAAGAACAAATGTTGTTTACAAAAATCTCGATAAACGACTATCAAAGCTGCATCTTATCGAAAAAAGGAATTAAACACGACAAATCAAACCGAATGGCTGATACCAGTGGTTATGTTGAAGCAAGTTTGGAAATGTCAAGCAATCCAAAATAACACCAAAGGATGATACATTACAAACAGAAAGGTATGTTTTTCAGCTATGAATTAGGTTACAATCTTCCAATTAAGTGATAAGATTTGAGAGTGACAAAGCCTTTTGTGGAATTAGCTTCAGTTTTTGATGTGAAGAACTTATGGAAGGCAAACAAATTTGGCTTCAAGTCCTCAAAGACAAAATTCTAAACTATCCACAAAGTTAAAACAGGAACTCCATAAGATGACACAAAAAGAATTATAGAATATATCCAAACATCATTAGAAGAACAGATCGAAAAAGATGAACAGCATGACTTCACAACAGAAAGTTAAGAGTTCAGAAAAAAAGATTCATGAGAATTATAACATGCAAAGAAATAAGAAACTTTGACAGAAGGCCTCTCTAATTTCTCTCAAAGTAATTCAGAATTGAAGCAATTTCAGCCTAGTTTCAATAACAAAAACATAATGAGGAAAAGATCAAAATATCACATTTTTAACAAGTTTTGTCTTGAACACAAGAAAGAAAGAAGAAGAATGCAATGACAACAGATTCAGCTAAATTTCTTGTAAAGTCCTAATTCACAACCTAGTCTCAAAAACCAATGCTAAAACTTTTTTCAACAAGTGATCAAACAAATGGAAATGAAGACATCTGGAAAGAACAGAAGATCACAAGAGATTAGAAACTCATGACAAGGAGCTATGTAGCACACAAATAATTCACTCTGGCCTCTCTGCATGAAGTAAAACAATCTCAGGAAAAAAAAAATCTATTTAGTTATTTTAGCATTGAACTAATCCATTTACAAGTATAAAAGCCAAAAACCAAGACATGCAACAGAAACCATCTCAGGTATCCAACCCTTTTAGCAAACATACCAGACCTAAATCTCCAAATCAGTCACAAGCAGGTTTGGCACTAAAATAAGCAAAAAAAAGGAAACTATGAATTTAGACACACAAACTAAAATAATATTCTTTCATGAAAAGCATGAGCAACCATCATTTCATGAAAGAGATTTCCAAAGATTCCAAACCTTTCGGTTAGAAAAGAAAAGAAAAAAACTCGAAATAATAACAATAAATATGAATAGTCAATTTGCAAACATCTCCCAAAGCTTTCAATTCAGCATTTCCAAATAAAAAGAGATCCAATGATGACCTGAAATCTCCAGAGTTCAATCAGCACTCAAAATTCAAAACATTCTTGCTAAAAGTTACAATATAAAAACCACCGCATAAGCACACAGAAATAAAAAAAAATTCAGTAAAATAGAGAAAAGACTCAGATCCCAAAAGTACAAACGTTTTGCCTTTTATATATATATATATATATATATATATTTCATTAGAACAATCAGAAAGCAAAGCAAACCCACAAGTATGAGAAGGCAAAACCAGAGGCAGGTGTCACCAAAAGGCCTTATTTTAATCCACTCAATACTATTAAATAAATCACAAGGAAGTGTTTTAATTTAGAACTCACCTCTGTTGCATGCCACACGTGCAATCAAAGGATTCTAAGTGCATCCAAGAACGTAACCCCCCAGAAAAACCTCTCAAGCAACCTCCTTTCTCTTTCTCTCACACACCTTCTTCACACATCAATCAATGAGAGAAATAAATAATTCATACTGTTATCCAGTCTGAGAGAAGAATTGGGAATTATAGAAAAAGCAGCAACTTTGTAGCAGAGAAACTGTGGAGAGAGAAAGGAGTTAGTTAAGAGAAAACAAGGAAAAGACAAGAGCTTTACTTGGACTTCTAATGACTGTGACAGCTACACCTCTGAATTATGATATCTTCCAAAATAACAAGAGAAGTTTATCCACAACAATGAGATATATAAGTAAAGATTTTACCATTTACAATCCCATAGATCTTTTACTTTTCTTATGCATTCCAAAAACAACTATTTTTTTTTCTCTCAATAAAGAGCTTACTTTTTGGGAAAGAAGAGCGAGGGCGAACCCACTAGAGATCCAGGGGACGCGCAAATGCTCGGTGGAACAAGTGGGTGAAGGGCCCACGCTCACGCTGAAAACCACCCGTGACACAACCACTATTCACAACTCCCAGAACTGCTCACTCGGTAATCGAACTCTCACCACTCGGTGAGAGCTCTATCGGCGACCCGTGTACCAATAGACCCCAAGATCGTTGGCATAAAGAGCTTACTCTTTGTATCCATGCATTGAATTCTAATGCATTGTTTGAAATTCCCTACTATTTCCTTTGATTCCAAAATGCTAACTCAAAAGTGGCATTTTTAGCAGAAGGTGGCACACTAAAAGTGCTCTAAATTTGGAATCAATTTTAGAATTTTTCTCAGTAGTCTGCTGTGTAATTGAAGCAAAATCTTGAACAGATAAAGTGAGAACAGTGTTAGGCTAATGAAAAAAAAAATGACAGGATAGATCTGTGAGGTTGTTGTTACCTGTGAGACAGAGATGGATGACACACCTACTTGTTCTACAGGGATGTTCTGATGGCAATACATGCATAGAATGAGGTGATAGGTAATGACTTTTGTCTTCTAAGCCTTCTTCTTTCAGTACTTCATCCTCAGTGATGCCATGCATACAAAAACCAGTATTTCTGAATTCATTCAGTCAAGCTCTAACCAAAAACATTAAACAAGAGCTAAGGTTTAACAGTGTCAAACAGTGTCATGAGGCCAATGAATTCAAAGCTCTGTTTGGCATGCTCATTAGTGCAAGATTAGTTTTGTTGAATTCAGATAAAAAAAAAAAGCAGAAATGAAAAAGCTTTTGTAGACACTGGCATTCTCCACACAATTATAAATAAAAAAGATGAATTCCTTGCTAGGATGTAATTCTATGACACACTAGTTCTTATCCAATCATTAATGGAGGGCATTGATGGTTGAAACTGGCTATTTCACCAATTAATCATACTATGGTACTCTAGGACCCATGCAACATTCAAGAGCAGTAGAATAGATCAAATACATGTGAGCTCTTGAGATCATATAGGACAAAGAAGATTAATCCTGAGGGTTAAGTACCTGCAATTTTGTACCAATTCAAGCTCCATTAATGGTTCAAACATCCAACCACCAACCTCTGTTATTCTTCATCAATTCCTGCACCTCCTTAGTAAAGGTCAGCTTTCATAGTTTCACCATAGGTTCCAAACCTTCTGGGTCAGTCTTATCCTCTTCTAATACTAAACAAACAAACTTTCTGCTGTCAAAGTGTCTTGTCATTCATTGGAAGCTGGAAACCTTATCATAACAAGAGAAGCACTGGATGTCATCAACTCAGCCTCACTACAACAGTAAAACTAAGGTTGGTGCAGTAGATAAATCAATGAATCATGAAAAGTAAAGAAACAGTAGGTAATTCAACCAACATATGCCATAAATTTAATTTAAAATGCATGACCACATACATACATATATATATATATATTATATATAACAATTAGCCACAGTTGTTGACTTGTTGGTCCACCAACCAATCCTTTACCAGGTAAAGAAATATGAAACATGAAAAACACCTGGGAATGGGATGATGTCTCCCCTTGCTATCTGCTGCTCTTGAAAAAGAAGCTTTGAGTCTAAGTTATAGACAGTCTCTTTGCTGCTTAACAATTGTCAGTGGAGAAAGCAAGAAGAAGCATAAATTGTTACAAGGACAATCACAAGCATATAGACATTAAAGCCAACACAGAATAATTAAACAAGCAAAAATAGTTAAATACAATGCTATATATACTTGTTAAATACAATAGTTTAGTTGAACGAAATGACTCAGTGAACTCTCCATCCTAGAAATGAAAAAAATTACTGTGAAAAGAAAAAAAAAATTACTACATAATTCAATGTCAACACAATCTCCAGTTAATTATCACAATGAAATCATCAAAGCAAAACAAATAGTTGGAATTGTAACCTGTACTAAACCACTGTTGAAAACCAAGGATATTAATACTTACATATCAATGATTCAATGAGCTTCACATCAAAAGCAAGATTGGGATACATTTGCAAGGTTGACAATAAATAAATCACTTCAAAGTCAACACTTATATTAAAAATGAGACAAAAGTAAATACATCAAAAACAAAAAGTTGACAGTTGAAGAAATATAAAAGAACTTCTGAACAGAATATACTTGTCACACAAAATCATGATTTGATGTCAAAAGCACACACAGTAGAACACAACAGATTACTTACTGTGAATTTCCATTTCCATTAGACTACTCATCAAATTAACAACAAAAAAATAGTAGAAGATAAAGATAGAGAGAGAGAGAGAGAGAGAAAGAAGGGGATACAATCTCGTTCTTCTTGCCCGACTTCGCCAACCCTCCACAGTCACACTTCTTACAATTTTATCCGCGAAAAACCTTTTAATTTAATTTAATTTATTATTATTATTATTATTATTTTGTTACAAAGTGGATAAACATATTTATTCGAAGAAAAAAAAGTATATAACTGCCACGAGGGGCTGAAAAGAAGTACAAGATAGTTTACTAGTCATGGAGCAAACAAAACAAAAGAGGAAAATAAACAAACTATAAGTAAAACATAAGGCATAGAGCGCCCCAAAGAGAATACATGAACACCAACTGTCCTCAAAGGTCCACTCTAGCTAACAAACAAAACTGTAAAGACTCAGCTGATATATATTTTCAATCATCTCTCTGGAGTTACTTGGCTCACCCTCTAGTGTTTTTGAACTCTATGCTCCTTTTGACCATGTTGGCTGGATGCTCTAACTTTTGTCTCTTCTACTCAGGTGCTACAAAAATCCAAGATAAAAACAAGTAAGCAATTTTTACAATTAAAGAGATAAATGAGAGAAAAATAAATTAAAAATTGCGCTTATTTCGTTCAAGTCAAACAATTCAAATAATAGTTATTGCTTTGTTTATGATGAAGGTTCTGCCCATTCTCAATTGGTCAAGATGTTGTATAGATATTAATCGATAATGGCCTACTACCATAAAAATGTTTTGAACAATATGTATCATATCATAGAGGCCAATGACCTGTGGGTCTATTGATACTCGGGTCGCCGATAGAGCTCTCACCAAGTGGTGAGAGTTCGATTCTCGGCTGATCGCACATTTCTGGGAGTTGTGAATAGTGGTTGTGTACGAGTGGTTCCAGCGCCCACGTGAGCGTGACCCCGTCCCCATTTGTTCCACCGAGACTTGTGCACGTCCCTGGGGTCTCTAGTGGGTTCGCCCCTCTCCTCTTCCCCCCAAAAAAAAATATGTATCATAGAGATCATTAAATAATTTATTACTCCAACCCATTCTCAACCAAAAATATCCGTTCACTAATAGTCCAGCTTGTTTGAAATACTCTTATGCCGATAATGAAGTCATGAACTCGACTAATAACTTGTAATTTATTGTAAAATAAACCTTCACCGTCATTTCTCCAAAAAAAAAAAATAAACCTTTCATTAATTATCAGTAACATACAAGCTATTATTGTGGGTATGTATCAATTGTGGTAATATAATGAAGATATGCTAGTTGGTTTTAAGTATGATTAAATGAATTCAATCTTATCTTATATTTTACATTAAATTTTTATGGATATAAGAGATTAATTCAGTATGGTTTTCTTTAAAAAAAATAAATCACAAATTCATTGGAAAGAGACAGTACAGAAACATGAAAGAAACAAACAAAACAATACAAAGGAAGAACAAACAAGAAAAAAAAAACTAATCTCAAAAAAATTGGTTCAATAACAGACAAAAAAAGAAGCGACAAAACAATACAAAGAAAGAACAAACAAGAAAAAAAAAACTAATTGGGGGATGACCACAAGAAGTGGAAAGGCATAACTTCATATTTTATTTCTTTTTTTTCACAGTTAAAAGGAACTAGGCACAAACTAGTAGATATAACTTTGGAAAAATTTGGCATTATTCATGGTTTTGGCTCATGAAGGTAAGCTTTCTTAATTTGAATCTTCTTTCTTTCTTTCTTTCTTTCTTTCTTTCTTTCTGAGTACATAACATAAACCAGGGAAAAGAATATATATGAGCTTCTTCAGAAGGTGATCAATGGGTATACATACTACATGGAATTGGTAAGATATAAAAGTTGCAACATATCATTATATTTTGCAAGATATCCAACCCTCAAAACCCAAAACAATTATCAACAATTTTTTTAATAAAAAATGGATAAATCACTATTTTATTAAAACTGATAGAAAGCAATGCAAGCTGGAACAGAACAAACTCACATAGACACACCAAACAAAGAAAAAGGGAAGAAGAGATAAGACCGAAAAAGAATAGAAATTCACCACCAAAGATGATACTCTTCTACCAATCACTAAACATGACTAACAAAAGAATCAAAAAAATAAAAATAAAAATAAATAGCTCATAATGACAAAGATAAATTTATAATGTCTATGTCTAGTTAAATTATAAGCAAACCATCATTAAAAGGTCAATAATAAAGACGTTTACAAATCTCACACTTGGATAAACTAATATCTTCTTATGTCTACCAATAACATTAAGATACTTAAAGCATTTACTCAACAAAAACTGCAAAAAATTAGTAATTTAAAAAAAAATTAAAAAATGTTATACGATTATATATATATATATATATATATATATATATATATTAAAAGCTGAATACATGATGTGGGACAATCAATGGGAAAAAATTTTACCTCCAAAACTTACATATATAAAATGAATTCTATGAAATATTAAATTATATATACACATACTACATCATAGATAAGAATAAATCATTAATAGTAGTCTTAATAATGACAAATGTTTACTTTATAATAATATCTTATAATTTATCAAATTATTTTGCCAAATATAAATTTGTCAATAGATTATAAGCAAAATTATTTTGAAATCATAAAAAAAAAGTTAATAAAATATTTTCATAAACATTAATATTCACACTAAAATTAAAAACAAATTTATAACTAAAAATAAACAATTTCAAAAATGGATGAAACTTTAATTTACTTAATTCTAATAAAAAACCAGCTATGAACCTTAATAAAAAAAATAAAAAATATTGCTAATCTAAAAAAAATAATGAAACCTTGATTAAGTTAAATCTAATTAAAAACAAACTACAAAACTTCATAATAATATTAATTAATTAATTACCTTAAGATCCCTGTGGAGCAGGCCATTGTACCTTGATATCCCTGTGGAGCACTCCATAGCTTCTGGTAGTTGCATCATTAGCAATTTGCAAACCTTCTGCAAATTAATATAAAAAAGATGTGAGTATATATTAAAATTAAATTAACTTTATCAACATGATATGATAATGATGCATCTTTTCACAATTTTTTTTAATTTTTCCATAAACAAATATTAAATTAAAAAATTAGCATGAATGAAGATGAATGAAAAATAAGTATAATTATTAGGTATTATATATACATCTAAATGTTAGTTTATTTTGATATTTATAATTTTGTCTTGAATTAATAATGCATTATTAGAGAGCCTGCACTACAAAACCAAAAAAATATTTCTAATTCAGTTATAAATGAATTATTAATTGTTAGAGTTATTGTTGTTTTTTATTAAAATATAGATAAACCACATAAATATTAGCCAACAAAACATCCACTGGCTATGAACAAACAACTGGCCCATAGACCCATCAAGGATCATATCTTCTTCTTAGTAAGTTGAGACTTATTTGAAAAAACATGTTTAGTCATATATGTAGTTTATGTTGTAGTCTTCAAAATTATACAAATTGAAAATGATCGAGAATATTAATCAATGATGTATCAATCAATACAAATATAACTGTATATTTGTATATATATATATATATATATATTTGAAAGTTTGAGTAGCAATCTCTAATAGAATGTTATTTATTTCACATAAAATAATTGATTTATTCATACTCAATTTATTTTCAAAATTAGATATTAGAACTACATCTCCCGTGCATCCCATGAGAGTAACACTAGTTAAAAAGAAAGGTGGTATGCAATTAATTTTTTTATTTTTTAAAAAAATAGATAAACCATTAAAATATACAATTAAAATAATAACATAGTACTAATTAAAAAACTTAAAATAATGAAATAAAATGAAAACAAGCTATATAAAAGATTAAAATAATAATAATAATAATCAGCTTACCGAGTGCTTCTCGAGTGCTAAATGGATCAAATACCTACAAATAACATTAAATAAATAGTTAAAAATTAAAATTTTACAACATTTACTCACAAAAAATTACTATAAAATCTCAACAGCCACCAAATAAAAAAAATCAAATACAGCCACCAAAGCCAAAAGATCAACGAACAAAACTAATATATAAAACTAAAAATATATACTATCACATACCTTCCCATTGGCCATGCGAGCAACATTGTTGAAAATTTCATCATTCTCATCCGGAAATTGTTTTTGTAATAATAATATAACAAAAATTAAAGCTTTTTTCAATCCTTGATTCTGAACCCACAAATCTCGTACGTTGCCTTCTAATCTTCTAAGTAAGCCATCACAAACAACGTGATCAAATGCGTCTCTTCTTAACACCGTATTTGCATGGTGACAGTCATGACAAGGACACTGAATTGTGCCATCTTCATATGATTCACTGACTAAGAATTCTAACAATATTTTGAGCCCATTATCCCCGCTCTTTTCCATTGATTTTTGTATGAGTTCTCTCCATAACTCATCCATAAATTGAGGAATTCAAACTGAAATGATAACAATTGATTTGAATTACTTATGAGAACTAAAAAAAAACAGAAAGAAATAACAATGTGAAATATTATTTGAGTAAAAAATTTATTTGATTTGTGATCATAGGTACAATAGGTTTGCAATAAGATTAATTTCCTAAAGTAAAGGTCCTAGTAACAGTAGTATGCACTTATCAAAGTCTATCTAACTTGAAATAAAATAAATCAAAGTAAAATAAATATATCAAATTGTGGTTATGTATGTAATTTCAATTATATTACCACTGTTTGTGCTCCAATCTTAATATATACAGAATCTCAGCTGTGGGTCATGATGTCTCTATTGTTTGATCTTAATCTATGCAATAAATTGTACTATGTATTTTTCTCTGTCTCTTGTTCCAAATTTCCAATCATAGTTCATCGGAACCACTAATTAATATCTAGACCATGTGTCACTAGCTAGGACTTTTATCATCAAATTTTTTAAAGTTTGCATTCCATCTGTCTTCTATTCCAGATGTCCAAGCTTAGCAAAACAGAGTTTAATCAACAAATCTGATTAAAATGCTGAAATGGTTATCTCTATGAAAAACAACCCAAAAACTATGAAGGACCTAGTAAACTGCAGCAATTCTCAAAAACCAGTATATCTCTGGATAGTCTGAGACACACCAACAATAAATCTACAACATAATAGAATCTCCAACAAAATAAAATAAAATAAATACAACAATAATAAACCTTTCATTGTTTCACTAATACTTGTATTCCATGTAAGACCTCTACATATCTATGTTGGCTAATAAATAACAAGCTGTTATCTTCATCCACCCTTCCAGCTCTTGTACTTGTTGTACAAAGGACCATTCAAACTTACTGGTTGGTAGATAAGATCAGCCCATAACCTGGATTCATTAACTAAGGTAAAATCTATACTACGGTGTTTGCCTTCTTTGTTCACAAGCAATGGTATCCTATAATAAACTGTGGGTATGGTTCTCATGTGGATGTGGAGTGGTTTAAAGCTTAAACTTGTTGTTTTGGAACTACATCTGAAAACATAAAGCTTAATGCATTATATGATAATATAACACAAGGTCTAACAGCAATCTTTTGCCCAATCAATTGGTTGTTTTGATCATGGAGGTATGGGCTTGTGGAACAACATGAATAGCTCAATGTTCAGATGGATGTCCCCAGAATTTAATCATTTTTCCAGTTCTTTTATATCAAATTTTTCGCCGAAAATGTCATAACTTCACTTCACTTTAATGGTATAGACTTATATTTTAATTTGATTTTCCATTAAATCAGACGTTGACATTATAGCCATTGACCTCAGAAAATTAACCAATGTTCTCAGAGTTGATACTATCTGAAACTTTATATAGTGTGTTGCTAACCAAGCTCAATATTTATATAGTTTCATGTCAGCTTGCATTGCAAACATGTAATATTCATTACACAAGAAAGGATATATGCACAATAAATAAATAAATGACTATTGACATACTCAAATCTCACATCAAGATGTCAAAAAAGACTCAGTCTCAATGAAAGAAGAAATTTCAATATAATTTCTAACCCGTCCCTATTAATAAATCTTAAATTGGGTGCTTGTCATCAAATGTCAAATATATATATACATAGAATTTCTAATATAGGTATTACGATCAACACATGAAAACAATAAACAGTTTACCGTTTTTATGTAATTACACGTAAAATAATGAATTCCTCACCGTTTTACCTATATTGATAATTATATTTAAAGTTACATATTTATGTAATTAAAAGAAAATATATGTAATATATATATATATATATAAAAGCCTCAAGGAGAAGGACAACAAGGAAAGGACTCACCTGAATCAAAGAAAGTGAATGGGATTGGGATCAGGCAAGATGAAGAGTGGCAAGAAGAACAAAAGCACAACGAGGGATTGAGAATTTATGATAGAGCTAGGGCGACATGCATATATTTAATTTTACTTTTTCCGACCTCGAGGCACTGAGACCATCGGATGAGTATCAAACGGTTGATATTCTACCACAAGAGTTGACGCGTGCCACCTCAGACGTCAATCTTAGCCATTTGATCAACTTACCCGTTTTAAAAGGAATAATCAACGTACAGATTTTCCTACTATAAATAGCGTGTATATATACATATATATAATATTAAGTAAAATTTAAATTCAAATTTAAATTATTTGTATTTACCAGTGGATTTTCAATAGACGGGAAAAATCATTTGAATCCATGGTTTCCCGCCTAGAGATGGCATGTACGGCAGAATTATTGAATATGGCTCAACAAGATCAATCCCTGAGCAGGAGCATCAATCGTATTTTTTGCTAAGAGCGAAGCCCAAGTGGATCCTCTAAACTTAAGGCAGGGGTGTGTGCACATCTTTACTGTACCCTGTGAGACCAGCAGGAACCCAAAATATTCTTGAGAACAAAAGAATCACAACTAAAGATAATACTTTTAATCCTTGAATTGATTTCAAGTGTATTAAATAGATTAGGATATGCATGAACGTTAGCTTAAGACAAAGCTTGTGATCAATGATGAAGACAAGGAGAATAATTGTCACCAAAATTGTCCCACATCTAGAGCCCAAGAGACTTAAACAATAGTTGCTCTTTGGAGACCTTACAAGCTGCATTATTAGCTCAATGGATCAAGCCATATGGGAGTATAAGATTGGGACTAGTAATGCATCACTTATAGATCATGGTTGGGCACAGAGGGTGGTCCCTCACCCTCTTGCCTATGCATGTCAATCAAAAAGGATGGGAAGTCGTCACCAACCTTTGCTTCCATTGTAGCTTTGGAATAAATATCAGAACTATATATATATTTGTGAAAGCTAAGGGTGACGAGTACCAGGCATAAGGGGAAGACAGGCCATGTTCCACAACAGGCCTTACTTCACCCTTGTTTTATGAATGTGATGACATTGGTCCTGAATCCTAAGTTCCTAATCAAACCTTTTGATTTTTATCTTTGCTTTTTTCAAAAAGAATAATGCATGGTGGTACCTTGACATGTATGTATAGGGCTGAGATTTTGAGGCCAAAGTTGGAGGTGGTCTCAGAGCTCATGATCCAGAGACAGCTGTACACCTGCTCCTGAAAACAAAGTTTAGTTAGTTCATAAGCAAACATTTCAAGGAATTTCAACTTGTTGGGCTTATGAGAAAGTTAAGTCCAGCAACGGGCAGTTGAAACCAAGTCCATCAGAACAAATGGGGAGAAGTCTAGATCCGCAAATGCAAATGTTACCGGTTTTACATGTATCATCTTTTCTGTGTGCAGGTGTGTGAAGTTTATGATATTGTGTGGACAAAGCAAAACTTTTCCATGACATTCCTGTAATACTTGTGCTATAAAACAGAGAACTGCCTCAAATATTTTTATTCTAAAGTTGCCGTTTCTCCTCAGTGAGTCATCTCTCTCAGGCTTGTAGGGATTTCTGGCGCTTCAGGCACTGGAGAATAGGCTCCTTAACCTGCATCAGATAGCGATAATTAAATCTTAATGTCTGGTATTACCGACCTCACAGTAATGATGCATAACATGATTAACTCACTGAGCATGAATAGTAAAAAAGCTCCATATGAAGCATTGGTCCATCAAGTAAACATCATCAGTAAATTTGGTCCATCAACTCTGAAAGTGGGTCACTTTTCGGATACAACTTATTTTTGTATTATTATTATCGTTCTTTTTTTTTTAAATTGTAATATCACATTCATCCATTTTTGAGTTTAAAGATTAAATTGATCAAAACTACTTAGATTAGGAAGTAGAAGGGTTTGTCTTACTGTGCTGGCCTTCCGTGATCTTTTATCTTGAGAGGAGCGGCAGTCATTCCCATCACAGGAAATCCTTCTACTTTTAGCTCTCTCATGATCTTTTCCAAGCACTCCACTCTCCAAAGAAGCTATTGGCTGTAGCTAATGGCCAATTAGAGGATAGTGCAACTACATTATGGTGTGAATGAATCCTTAATTTCAAACAATAAGAATACAAACCTCAGCATTGCTTGTGGGAGTGTGAGCTGTTTGACCACTTCGTACTGATCCATTTTGATATGTCTCTGATTGTCCCTTTGAACGAGTAAGATCAGATCCAATGGAGTGAAGGACACCACAAGTAGATACATCTTTAGTATTGAGACCTGGTACAGTTTGAATAGTTTATAAAATTTTCATAATTGGAATGAACCACATTATTGGAACCAGGAAACATTTTTACTGCAAATGATAACCGACTACCATTGGAAAGGATGGTTGTGTCATTGAAAGCAAAAGGTTCGTTGCCATTGGGCTCCAATTCCTGTTTGGATTGGAAAAATAAACAAGGGTGTGCATGGATGGATAACAGGATGTAAAAAGAGATTACCGCTTGTTTGCCCTCCAAAACCTTCTTGACCTCCATTAATTTTCTGCTACTGGATTCGGAGTGAATGACACGCTTACCTGCATGAAAATAATTAGAATATAAAGTGTATGTTTAACTACAATAGAAGAGAGTCCCCAGGTAAAATGTTATGACTAGGTTTTAAGCAAAAACATACAAATGGTTGCTTGATTTCCTGGATTTGAATGACCTAAATATAAATAGATAAAGCAATACACCACTAACTCTACTTAAATACCAATCATTGCAAAAGCTTACTCTTGGTAACTAACTCAAAATCTAACCAATGTGAAGTCAGAAAGAGAATTTCAATCATGAACAACTGGTTAAGCCTTATCCCAATAGCATGTGCTACATTTGTGGCAAAAGCAGTGCTACAAACTTACCAAGTCTCCGGTTGCATGTGTTTTGGACAAATCCTTCTTGAGCCATCTTATCAATGAATTTACGGATGGTATTCTGGTTAACCTCGCCATCTACTTTAGAATGAAGTTTTGTGACAGTGACATAATCCATGGGAAGAGCATGATAAAGAGCCTGAAAACAAATCACAAATAGTTTGATTATGACAAAATAACTAGCATAATAAATGAATTTTGATGTTTTATAACTCATGATGATTACCTTCATATACATAAAATCAGCATCAGCACTTTTGGGAGTCCTCTCAGCCTTTGCAATGTCTTGCATATCCACCTCCTCCTTCATGCCACAGCTTTTAGAGCTTGGCTCCTGATAACTCATTATCATTACTAAGGAAATGGTAATTTAAGTTTCAAAATTTGTAAGGAAACAGTTGCTATTGTAACCTTATTTATGGTATAGCTATCCTTCCCAGCTTTTGTTAGCAATCCCTCTTTCAACAGCCGCTTAACAATATCTGAAAATTGTTCACAAAATAAATATATGAAGCCATACAACCAAAGGCAACCTTAGCATTTCCTCATTATGGGAATTGTGTCTCATGATGCTTCCTATTGTCTATTACCTTCAGTCAATGCCTGCATTTAACAAGAAACTAAAATCAAATATGGTAGACCACATTGCACATAAGTTTTGAAACTCAACTTCATGCATGTCTACATATTCAATGATCTATTTGTGATTATCTAACAAAAAGAAAGAAACAATAGAAGATACTTCAATTCCACATCGCTGAAAAAATGTCAAAGAGATCATAATAAATGAACTTCAATACAAGAGGAAGATAACATAATTACCACAGATAAATCAGGGAAATTGGAAAGAATATCTGTGAGATCAACAGTGGTCACTTGTCTTGCATTAATCCATTTCTTCATGCGTGTTGTCTGCTCATCTTCTTGAGTAGCATCTTGAGTTTCATCTGGAATAGCATGAAATAGATGTACTTGAGAGCAAAAGAAAGTAACCACCTTTTCACACATCAAAAACCATGAAACAACATAGAATGTCAAAATTTATCATGCCAATTATCTATGGTGGAAATCCTTTAAATGTGACAATCTTTAGGGGATTTAACAATATAATGGTTAGAATAGACCCCCTGTGAAAAATGATAATTATTGCCATTATGTTCTTAATATGATTAATCTACCCAAAGTAAAACTGACCTTCAGAGGCCATTGTATTATCTTTCCCAGCATATCTCTGACCTGTCAGGCACATTTGTTAAACTTCACGATATTAAATTTTCTGCTGAACACAGAGAAATAAGGAAATTACCAACTGGTGCGACAAAGTATCGATTTTCGCAATGGTGGACCTGAAATTTAAAATAATATTTTTAATGTCAATCAAGATGTAGAAAACCAAAATGTTCCTTATCAAAAGCATAAAACCATCAAATTTTATTTTGAAGGCATCTCCGTTATTTTTTATTACGGTCCAAGAAGATAATTTACACCTTGAGTCTTGCAACTTTAAAGGAAAACTGGATACAACACCTCGCTATCAGAAGAGGAATTGTCCTCTTGCATGGAGTCAGCTCCCAAGTTAACCTCTTCATCTTCAAGAAGATCATCATTTTCATCCTCACAAGGGTCCAAGACACTCTTAACCTGTACAATCAATAATCAGCCACAACAGATTTCCATGGTTAAGAACCTCATTTCATTACCTTCAGTGCTAATACAAAATGCTTGCTGTTGACATTCCCCACTTCCATTTTCAATGGATTCTTGGCCCATGCATTACTAGCTTCACTTTCAGAGCAACATCTGAAAAATGGGGGTTCATAATCTTCTGGCTGAAACCAATTCTGAAAGTTAGTTTGGTCAACTAGTGGACTGCGACTAATGCTGACAAAATCTAAAATCGAGGAAGCTTTACTTGGAAAAGTTTCTATATATAGTCAATGGATTTAGATTGGTAGACATGGAGGGCAATTGCTATAGAATAAGATTAATAGAAGATCAAATGATAGAAGAAGTAGAAAAGCAGTGGAGTAAAAGAAAGGTCACATTTTAAAATTCAGCTTTGAACTAATACCAAGAAGGAAATCAGGTGAGGCAGAGATGGAATCACAGAAGATCAGTTTTTTTTTTCCTTACACTAAACAGTAAGTAATCAAGATCTGTTCAAGGAGGACATAAAAAAACAACAAAACAAATGATAGTATGGGTGTCACTAGGAAATAAAATCAATAATTTGCAGGCAAGCATGACCAAGTTATTACCATGCTACAAGATCATCATAACTACTATAACAAATCATAGTGTTGCTTCCAACTGAAAAGCAAGAGCCTTCAGCCCATCCTTAATGTAAGCAACTTAATTTTAGACATTTAAAACTAAACAGATGGTACATACCGTGACATCATCATAATAGAGAAGCTTCATCAGAATAGTGCGCTGAAACACAAGGAAATTGCATTCGCATTAGCTGATTGTACAACACAGTGCACTTCTTTGTAGCAAAACTGGCAATTTCATCTGTGGAAGATGCTTGGCCTCACTTACATTGTTTGGCATCTGGTCGAGAGTCCTCATTAGCTGAACTAGGGTGCGAACCATTTTACAAGCAGAGCTCCTGAGAAAACAAATAAGAAAATCTTTAGAGCACTGTCATCCATATGAATTTTCCAGCTAAGTAGCCTGACATACCTCATTTACATTATCATGTAAATGGAAATGACAATTAAAAAAAGAACATAGAACAGAAGCTGAGCATGGTTACCTCATTTGATCAGGAGTGATATCAGTGGAATTGGATTTGAAAGTTGCATTGTTCTTCCTGTTCCCGCTGCCGCTCACGTTCATAAAAACCTCTTGCCCGTTCGAACTTGCATAGGTGAAAGAAACTGCAGACACAGGTCTCACAATGTTTTAGGCGTTTCTTCTAGAACATACACCTCACAATTCTATCATAAACTTCAGCTTCTCATCAACAATTAAAGTCACCACAAGTTCAATAGATCTCCAGTTTAATAGATAAATTTCAAAATAATACACATAAAAACACATGGAAATTTGCCTTGCAATTACGAAATCCACAACCACTCACTATAATTAACCATGGTACCAAAAAATTGCCGTATAACATAGATAATCACCTTAATTTCACAAGTATCTTTTTTTCAGAAAAAAATTAATAATACTATAATATGATCATATAGACAATTCATGTATGACACTAATCATCCATGGTTTGATATAAAATCTAGAAGAAAAAAAAATGCCTACACTCGTGCTGCAAGGAGCAAAATAAAAGATGTAAAGTCATACCAATCCATTCAGGTGAAAATATCAGCTGATATTTTGACCAAAACAGAAATAATCTACGATGAAGATGTACTCACAAGCATACTCTTCAATCATCGGACCATTGATTTCCTCGCAGATGCAGAAGAGCAATGTCTTCAGATACTTCTTCTGCAGTGCATCGTATACCCCTGAAATCAAATACTTGACATATAAATATGGAAACCATGGGAAAAAGAAGTATCTGAATATATTAGATAAAATAAATGAGAAATATCAAGATAAAAAGAATCCAAAAGAGTGAAGACCTTTCTCCATCCAATCGATCAGCCTCCGTGACTCTGCATCCATTGGCATGAGCTTCTTAATCTTCATCTCTGATATTAAATTAATCCCAAAAACAGTGTAAAAAAATTTAATCATCTTGTAATTCCTTCTTAATTATAAGCAATTTCAGGGAGATAACCTGACCTAGAGCTGGGACTGACTTATCATTGAAGTATTTCTCTGGAAAGAGACCACGAATGTAGCTGATGTTGTATATTGCAATGCGAAGCAGATTCCGAGTCTAAATAATACCAATTAATAATCGCTAAATTGGAAAAATATATATATATATATATATATATAACAAAAATTCTGCAGTAATGGAATCCAATCCACATCTATTGAAACAATAAACAAGAAAATTTTCGCATCCTTTTGATTCTAAACTATCAAATGAAATAAGATCCAGCAAGCCATCAAAACTTCATCTCTCATTCGAAAGAATCAGATGGAAAAATTCACGATACTAACAGAACTGGGGAAATCAGACGAGATGTGAATGAAAAATTTATTTAGAAACGAGATTTACATGAATTCTATAGCCGATCGAGCGCTATACGCCATTGAGGCTAAGTAAAACCAGATGACGAACAACAGTCCATGAATGAAGGAATCCAGACAGAAATTGTGTAGAGATTACCAGGAGTAGCGAATCCTGCTCGGTGATCTCGGATTCCTTCAGCTTCTGAGCTACGACCTGGAAAACAGATGACACCGTTCCATGAGATGAGATCCATAGATCGATCTACAGAGGGAGAGGGAGAGGAGCTTACCATCGTTGCGGAGAAGAAGAGAGAAGAGAGCAGCAGCAGCTCGCGATGGAAGCCGGGAGTGAGTGAGCGAGAGAGAGGAAGCGATCTAGAGATTTTCGAATGGTGTGTGAAATGGCGGGGTGGAGATGAAGGTATTTATAGCCGAGGCGGTTAGGACGAGATCGCAACGAATCTTCTCGAATAAGATCTTGACGGTTCGGTTTCTTCGAGATCTGTGCATTATCGGAATACTGATTCAACAAGAAAAAAATCACTTTCGCAAAAAATTAAGTTTTGAATTTTAAATTACCCGCGGAGCGCCAAATTAAACAAGAAAAAAATTTAATATTTTTTGTTTCAAAACTTTGAAAGCCTTAAAAGTGTTACAATTTTGTTGATTATTTAATTAATTAATTAAAATGTTAATTTATCAATTTTAGAATGTTAAATTTTTTGACAAATAAACACCAGAACAATGGAAGTGATATCACTTCCACTCATTTCAGAAAAGTGGGACTTCCCCCACTTCCCCATTTCCGCTCAGTTCCCCTGAAATGAACGTCCCCTTAATGTATGTACATTACTAATGTAGTTTCAAATTTTGTTTATAAGACTTAACGAAATTAAAAGACAAATAAAAAATAAGCAATGTTTTTAAAAACTGGACCGGCCGGTCGGACTGGAAAAACCGGGAACCAGCCCATAGCCCGGTCTGGTTTTAGTATAATTGTTGACCGATTTGTGAACTGACCAAACCCGGCAAACCAGCTGGTCCGACCAAAACCGAATAGATTCCGGTTTTTCAATTTTCATTTTTTTTTTAAAGAAAGAACTTAGGCAGTTCTTTTTTGAGTCTTGACTTGTCTTAAAATTTTTTCGTAAACTGATCATAAGCAACATTGAGTTCATCAAAAGCCTTCACAGCGAAATCGATTTTCTCCATCTTAGGATAAAAAAATGCATGGTCCATGATTACAGTATGTCATAAAATGATGTTTAAAAATATAAGAATACATATTTATAAAATTTTACTTATTTTATTTAAGAAGAAACTATATATATATTGTTAAAAAAAAAATCTATGCCAATAGAATCTAAAAGCTAGATTTATTACTTAGATATTTTATATAAAATTTTTATTGTAACAGGTGAAAATATCACTAGTGTTTAATTTTAAATTATATATATATATATGACACATTATTAACAATAAATATTCTGTTAATACCAAAATGCTTCTCAAGTTTTGGATGCCATTGCATGGTGGAATATCTTCTGATAATCCATCATCTCTGAGACAAATTTCCCATCATAAAAGCCTCTTCTTCGTAACTAGGGGTGGACATGGGTTGTGCTGGGTTGGGTCTGGGCTAAGCTAGACTCAAAAATGTAACCCATATATTTGGGTTGGGTTGGGATGGTCTTGGCCAAGTTCGGGCTAAATTATTTTGGTCCAACCCGGATCCATTTGATTTTTATTAGGCCCAGGCCCAACCTAGCCCAAGTCAAAAAAAAATAAATAAATTTTTATGAACCGGATGAAAACTTTGTAAACAATTAAAAAAAAACAAACAAACAAATAAACTAGATGAAAATAAATGCACACATCCCTACACACACACATATATATATATATATATTAAAAACCAAAAGCAAAGCTCAGAAAGTTACATAGTATATATATATATATATAAAATTTATTTATTTGGGCCAGATCGGATCAGGTTAGGCTAAAATTCATCGAACCTAAGGCTAGCCTAAAATTCAATTAGGCCTACAATTTGAACCCAACCAAATCCTTTAGGCCAACTTTCTAAGCCTAGATCTTATATATTTTAGGCCAACTGCTGCTGTAGACCTTGTTTCTGTTGCTGAAGCAATTATTAGGAGTTACAGCAAGAGTTGATCAATTTGGGAACATTCCCATTAATAGACTTGATTTCACTTACACCACCCTACTTCACTCTTATCAGTTCAAATTCAGAAGAAAATGAATCTGGCAATGAAATTAAGTTTTAGAGTGCCTCTATTGATTAAGTAAATCATGAGGATACTGATCATTTCATTTCTAGCATGAACATATTGCTGGATCTGGATCCAATACCAGATTATGAAAAAGAATTGGCAACTTATGAAGAACAATCTCCGGGCGGGATTATCGATCATATCGATCCTTCACAGCAAGCAACCAATAATGTACCAGATCTGTAGCATGCCTAAATTCAGATCTGAGGATGTAGAACAATTTTGATATTAACTGAACTGGACTGAGTTTAATCTTTATAAAGAAGAGAAACATGAGAACCAGAGTTTCTTATTTAACTACCACTGCTCTATTTTTGTTCTCAGAATCCACAAAAAAGAGGACAAGCAGGGTATCACTCATTCATTAGTAGTTACTTGTGATGCTGCTGCCATGTCCATGAACCACACTAACTTCCCGTCAACTGGCTCGACTAATCTAGCAGGAACAGCAGAAGCATCAAAATCTTGGCCTACATTATCAATGGCAAGATGCACTGCCCTGGCCTTGTCTTCTCCGGTTGCCAATACGACGACGTTGGAGGCCGAGTTGATCACCGGGAGGGTGAATGTGATCCTCTCGGGCGGAGGCTCAGATGAGTCAGTGATGTGGGTGATCCAATCCTCCTTCAGCTCGAGAGCCGGGTGGTGCGGGTACAACGCAGCGATATGTCCGTCGGAACCCATGCAAAGCAGAATGAGATCGAATTTGGGGCAGTCGTTGACACCGGAGACACTGAGCACACGAGCCTTCACAAGCTGTCTGATGGTGAATTCATACTGCATTGCTGCATCTTCCACTGTCTTGCTGTCATTGATGGAGTACACATGATTGTTGAGGATCGATACCTGGTCAATACCGCATCTCATCAGAATCATCACTTAATTTTTAGATTACTGAACAATTGGTAACAAGGCACTTACCTTTGAGAGAAAGCTATCCTTTGCTAGTTTGTAATTGCTATCGCTGTGATTCTTCGAAACTGCCCGCTCTTCGGCCCAGAGTACATACCATTTTGTCCAATCAACAGTCTTATTATAAGGAGCTTCACATAGTTTCCTGCTTTCGAATATTTCTTCAGTTTGAGATGGACATTGACAAAGAGACATCAAAGGAGACGATGCTTACCCCAGCAAACTGATGAGAGAACCTCCGGATAAAGCAATGGTGAAATATCCTCGCTCTTTAACTGAACTCTCTGAGAGTTGTGCAACATATTCAGCCAAATCGGTGGCGAGTTCATCATATGTGTCGAAGATTCTAATGTCTCCTCTTCCCTTGGCAGTGGCCATTTTGATAGATGCTATAGTTCAACTGGAAGAGACAGCAGAAACAATAATAGAAATCAGAGTTAGAGCCAAGAACAATTATGAACATGAACAGATCACAGTATTCAACTAAAATTGGAAGCAGATTTGGAACTTCCAAAAAGCAGGTGGTTTGAAGACTAAAATTTTCCTTTAAGATCTCTAAGTTTGTATATGGAAGAAGCATTCCATTAGGTGACAAAATCCATTAAGAGCAAAAATACCAATAAAAGATAATCAAAGCTGTATCTTGTCGAACAAAAGGAATCAAATACGACAAATTAAACCGAATAGCTGATAGTAGTGGTTATTGTGAAGCAAGTTTGGAAATGCCTAGTAATCCAAAAAAACCGGCAAATGATAATAATATATTACAAACAACAAACTTTTTGTATGGGTGGCTATGAATGAGATTTCATTCTTCCAGTTAAATGACAAGATATGAGAGTGACAAAGCCTTTTGTTGGAATTAGCTTCAGCTTTTGTTGTGAAGAACTTAGGGAAGACAAACAAATTCGGCTTCAAGTCCTCAAAGACAAAATTCTAAAATATTCACAAAGGAAAAACAGGAACTTCATAGGATGACACAAAAAGAATTATAAAATGTCAAGAAAGATGAACAGCATGACTTCACATTAGAAAGTTGAAATTCAGGAAAAAAGAGATTCAAAAGAATTATAACTTGCAAAGAAATGAATAAACATCAACAGAAACCTTTCTGATTTCTCTCAAATTAATTCAGAATAAGAGCAATCTCAGCCTAGTTTCAATTACAAAAACATCAGGAGAAAAAGAACAAAATGTCAAATCTTTGGCAGAGTTAGTCTTGAACACAGTATACAACAAGAAGAATGCAATGACAACAAATTCAGCTAAATTTTTTGTAAAGTCCTAATTCACAACCTAGTCTCAAAAACCAATATGCTGAAACCTTTCCAAGAAGTGATCAAACAAATGGAAATGAAGACATCTGGAAAGAACACAGAAGATCATAAGAGAATAGAAACTCATGACAACAAGCTACGTAGCACACAAATCACTCTAGCCTCTCCACATGCAGTAAAATAATCTTAGGAAAAATCTATTTAGTTATTTTAGCATTGAAAGAATCCATTTATCAGTAAAAAAGCCAAAAACCAAGACATGCAATAGAACTAAATTGAGCAGCTCCCTCAAGAAACCAACTCAAGTATCCACCGCTTTTAGCAAACATACCAGACCAAAATCTCCAAATTAATCACAAGCAGGTTTGGCACTAAAATAAGCAAAAAAAAAAGCATGGGAGAAACCATGAATTTAGACACACAAACTAAAATAATATTCTTTTAAACAATTCTTAAACAGGAAAACTGTCTGAAAAAGCATGAGCAGCCATCATTTCATGAAAGAGATTTCCAAAGATTCCGAACCTTTTGGTTAGAAAAGAAAAGAAAAACTCGAAATAATAACAATAAATATGAATAGTCAATTTGCAAACACCTCCCAAAGCTTTCAATTCAGCATTTCCAAATATAAAGAGATCCAATGATGACCTGAAATCCCCAGTGTTCAATCAGTACTCAAAATTGAAAACATTCTTGTGAACAACCAAGAAATGGATTGCTTTTCAGCTAATAGTTACAATATAAAAACCGCCAAATGAGCACACAGAAATCAAAAATTCAAGAAAAGAGATTAAAGACCCAGATCCCAAAAGCACAAACATTTTGCCTTTTTTGTTTCTTTCATTAGAACAATCAGAAGATGAAAGCAAAGCAAACCCACAAGTAAGATAACACAAAACCACAGGCGGGTGTCAACAAAAGGCCTTATTTTAATCTGCTCAATACTATTAAATAAATCACAAGGAAGCGTTTTAGAACTCACCTCTGTAGCATGCCACACGTGCAACCAAAGAATTTTAAGTGCACCCAAGAAAGTAACCCCCTCAAGCAACCTCCTCTCTCTCTCTCTCTCTCTCTCTCTCTCTCTCTGTCTCTGTCTCTGTCTCTCACCTCCTTCACACATCACTCAATGAGAGAAATAAATAATTCGCTCTTGCATCTTCCTGATACTGTTGTCCATTCTGAAAGAAAAGTTGGGAATTGTAGAAAAGGCAACAACTTTATAGTCTTTATGGCGGAGAGACTGTAGAGAAAGAAAGCAAGGAGTTAGAGAGAGTAAGGAAAAGACAAGAACTTTACTTGAATTACTAATGACTGTGACAGCTATATCCTTGATTATCTTCCAAAATAACAAGAGAAGTTTATCACAACAATGAGTTATATAAGTAAATATTTTACAATTTACAATCCCAATTGATCTTTTTACCTTTCTTGTGCATTCCAAGAACAACTATTTTTAAATCTCAATCAAGAGCCTACTATTTGTAGCCAGGCACTCTATCTGAATGCATTGTATGGAATTCCCTACTATTTCATAGATTCCAATATGATAACACTAATTAAAGTTGTATTTTAGCATGAATTCTGTATTGTTGCAAAAAGGGCAGCGTATATAAAACAATGCTCTCAATTTCGAAATCAGTTTAGAATTTTCTTTCTCAGTAGTCTGCAAAATAATTGAAGCACAATATAGAACAGAGAAAGTGAGAACAGTGTTAGGCATGGACAGGATAGATCTTGGGTGGGAGAGAAAATGATGTGGAAAAGATTTGTGAGGGTGTTGTTACCTGTGAGACAGATATGGGATGTTCTGATGGCAATACATGCATAGAATGAAGTGAAAGGTCATGAGTTTTGTCTTCTATGCCTTCTTTTAATACTACATCCTCAGTGATGGCATGCATACAAAAACCAGTATATCTGAAACCATTCAGACAAGCTCCCATCCAAATCTTCTTTACAATTTCCTGGACCACCTTCTTATCAAATAAATAATTTTCAATATGGTCTAACCAAAAACATTAAACAAGAGCTAAGGTTTGACAGTGTCATGAGGCCAATGAATTCAAAGCTCTGTTTGGCATGCTCGTTAATGCAACATTAGTTTCATTGAATTCAGATAAAAAAATCAGAAATGAAAAAGCCTTTGCAGACACTGACGTTCTCCACACAATTATAAATAAAAAGATGTAATTCTATCACACGCTATGTCTTATCCAATCATTAAGGACATTGAGGGTTGAAACTGGCTCTTTCACCAGTTAATCATGCTATGGCACTACTAGGACCCACTGCAACATTTAAGAGCAATAGAATAGATCAAATACATGTGACCTCTTGAGATCACACAGGACAGAGGAGATTACTGGGGTTAAAGTACCTGAAATTTTATACCAATTCAAGCTCCATCAATGCTCCAAACATCCATCCACCAACCTCTCTGATTCTTCATCAATTCCTGCACCTCCCTAGTAGAGGTCAGCTTTCACCACAGGTTCCAAACCTTCTGGGCCAGTCTTATCCTCTTCTAATACTTATAAACAAGCTTTGTGCTGCCAACGTGTCTTGTCATTCATTGGAAGCTGGAAACATTATCATATCAAGAGCAGCACTGGATGTCATCAGCTCAGCCTCACTACACCGGTAAAACAAAGGTTAGTGAATTGAAACAGAGAGAAATTAATGATTTAACACATATCACATCATGAAAAGTAAAGAAACAGTAGGTAATCGGCAATCCAACGAACATATTCCATAAATTTAATTTAAAATGCATGACCACATACATAAATAAATAAATATATATATATATATAACAAATAGCCACAGTTGTTGACTTGTCGATCCACCAACCACTCCTTTTCTAGACAAAGGAATATGAAACATGAAAAACACACCTGGGATAACGCCTCCCCTTAGCTACCTGCTCTTGAAAAAGAAGCTTTGAGTCCAGCTTATAGCCTGTCTGTTTGCTGCTCAACAATTGTCAGTGGAGAAAGTAAGAAGACACCGTAATAGTTACAAAGGAAAATTACAAGCATATGGGCATATAGCCATCAAAGCCACCACAGAATAAGTGAACAAGCAAATTAGTTAAATGCTATTGTCATTGATAAAGGATAGCCATAACCATCAATAATGGAAGATCATCAGCTGATATACGCAACCTTCTTAATAAATATATACGGATACAATTGGACACAAAGTGTGAACTTTACTCTACTACAAAAGGTTAATACTCACACAGCAAAGCTGTCCCCGGTACATAAGATTGACAACCTACTTATATCAAATAAAATTTTTTTTTTCAAATAAAATATTTTTAACATGAAAGCTGCTGGAATATATGCAGCTTGAGTCTCAAAATACAAAAATTGAACTCTTTCATTTGCATACAAGGATATCGTCTTCATCACTCTCATCTGGTCTTGAAAGTTCAGCATACTCATCAATTGATGATGCAGAAAATAATTCTCCCTCTCTGCTTCGGTCTCCGATTTTTGGAGTTGATGCTGCTTTCCCACCTTTGTTTTTATTCATCTGTCAACAAAATACATCCCATGTCAAGGAATCTAGAACTCTAATACGTTGATCCACAGAATATATAAATAAATGAATAAATAATAATAAAATCTAGTTGATGAATGCTTAGTGTAAAGTAAGAATGCACCATCATGAGAAACCAAGCAATCTAATATTAGTCAGTTACAGACAAAATATAGTACCCTGCAATAATTTCTGACCAGAAGAACACAGAAATATCCTTCAATCCATTGAATAAAACAACAATCTAGAAAACTGGTGATATCACAATACTTGTAATAAGTTTGACTTCTATTGGCACTCAACGCCGCTTGAGAAAAAGACACAAAGTTTTGTTACTTCAAATGGCACTACCACTTTCACATGCAAGCCCAAAAGCTCGAGTTTATTAATTTTGTGCTATGGACACATAAAAGAAAGCCATATGGCTGACCTTCATTTTTCATGAACCTATGTGGCTTGTAACAAACAGAAATGTAGTCATTCACAGGCCTCTACTCTCTCCTAACCAACAAAGCAAAAAAGAAGCAACAACAAAAGACCGCCCATCAGGTCCATCCTTAACGGGAAAACACCTGAGGACCCCATTTGGGTTCCAATGGAGATCATGAACAAGCGAACCAAATCTTCAAGAAATTATTAACAAATAGCTTGCAAACAATACGTTGACAAACAAGGCTAAAATAGCAACTGTGCTTAAACTGGCAACATGTACCCAATCACCTACACTAAACACTGAACCAAGCAAAGCTCTCGCATGCCTTTATGACATAACTGGCAGTACCACGAAATATTTTACTCACGGGTGAGCAAGCTCTTCTATTATGGTTCATGGTTTCTTTTGGCTATACGGTTCAATAGGTGTTTACTTTTAAGGTTCATATTCAGGGTTGGGTCCATCTCTGTGGTAATCCCATTAACATAGACATGAAAAAGCAGGAACTTAGAGGGACCTCAAATCTAGCAGCTGAACAAAATGACTCAATTAACTATCTGTCCCAGAAATGGTCATCCATACACTCCTGCCACCAGGCCATATATCCACTTCTAGATTATTCCAACTCGTGCCAAACAGAGGAAGAATCTAATCGAGATACATGCGAACATCATTTAGCGCTAATGCATTACTGTACAAAGAAAAAAATCAGCGCATAATTCAATTTCGACACAATCCCCATGCGTTCTTTATGTGAAATCGCATTTCCTATATTAATCCTCACAATGAATTATAATTTTGCAAATTCAGAAGACCTTTGAAGCTGAAATCATCTAAGCTTAACAAATATTTGGAATTATAACCTATAATAAACCCTTGTTGAAAAACCAAGGGCACTAATACTGACACATCAATGATTCAATGTAGATCATATCAAAGGCAAGATTGGATACATGTGCAATTTTGACAACAAATAACTTCAAGGCCAACACTTTCATCAAATGACAAAAGTAAATAGATCAAACACCAAAAGCTTGAAGCAATATAAAAGAACCTTCTGAATAATAACCAGAAAATATACATATCACCCAAAATTAGTATTTATGTCAAAAGCATACACAGTAGATGACAAACAAGATAACTACAGTTATTTGGCACAAGATTCACAAGAGACACTCACCGCTCGAAGAAGTGTTCTTCTATCTCTCTCCCTAGCATTCTTAATGGCCTGCAAAAATTTCCACAAGTCACTCAACTTCCATACACCATTATAAATTAAAATAAGCACCCATGGTATCACACATTCAAAACCAAAGAAAGAATAGCAACCTCCTCTAGCGCCTTCTGCTCTGCATCCACCTCAGCAATATCCCTAAACAAACCATCCAAAATTGCACCTTTGAAAATACTTTACCCAACAATATATAAAAATAAAGCACAAATGAAGCTCAAATAACACCTGCCAACAATCTGTTCCACACGGCAACAGCACTTGGCACACACATTAAGATTCTTAGAGCATCCTGCACATTAGAAACCAAACCACCAAAAATAATTAACACACACAAAAACATGCAAACTAAAAATTTAAAACACACACAAAAGAAAAAAGGAAAAAAGAAAAGGAAATACCAGAGCATATGTTATGGTATGCCTGCCGCACTGTCCGTTTACTGCATTTCTGGCTGCCAAACAACAATCACCCAAACCGATAAACACAAAATAAACTAAAAACAATAATAATAATTCAAGAAGGAAAGTGCAAACCATTTAGCAGGCTCCACTAAAGGCTTATACTTTCCATACCTGGCACACCAAACACATCAAAAAGAGCACCAAAAACCTAACAAAAATAAAAAAATAAAATTAAGAAAAAGAACAAACAGACGAACTTGCGCTTCCAATCGATCTGATCTTTGCAACGGGGGCAAACTCCAGTGATCTCCGAGTAAGGCCGAAGCCTACCCCCGACTTCCTGTGAATTTCCAATAAATCACTCATCAAATCAACAACAATAAACAGCAGAAGATAAAGATCGATATGACAATGAAGATTGCACAGAGAGAGAAGAGAGATTGAAGGACATACGGTCTCATTCTTCTTGTGGCCGGCGTTAGGGTTCCATGCGAAGCTATTCTGGTGCTTCGGCGGCCCCTTCCTTCCCGACATCGCCAACCCTCCTCCACACTAACCACACTATTTCACAAAGTTTATATATAGCCCTTAATTTTATAATTTCTTACAATTTTATCCACGAAAAACTTTTAATTTTAACTTTTAATTTTAAATATGAAATATATATATATATATATATGCACTTTTCACAAACCCTTATTAATTACCTTTATATATATATATTGACAGTTGATTTTATTACACCACTTGAACTCTATGTTTTTTTTTTTTTACAAATTCAGTAAGTTGTTAGGAGTAAATGCATAACTGGAAATTGACTGTTTGTTCATGCGTTCTTATCCAAAAAAAAATAAAAACGAAATAGAACTTTAGTATAATTTTTAAAACATATAATTTGGCTTTTTGAGAAAAGGGACAAGCGCCCAGGGACGAACACGTGGGGGGCACTCACCACCGAATCATGCCCTCACCTTGCGCGAGATGGGGATCGAACTCGGGGAGCCACACTCGACACTCGAGGCGAACACTCTACGGGACCCAATACCAATAGACCAAATGATCATTGACTTATTTTATTATATCATGTCTAAAAAATATGCAATATATATTATTTAATTATTTGAATTATTAAATAGTATATCAATAGAGCTAAATAATATAAATGACTATAATAAACACGGTTATAATATGATAATTGATATTTTAATCTCTTTCTAACATAAAAATCTATATTTCAAACTCCAATGACAATGAGAATTCTAAAAATTCAAAACATTTTTTTATAATCAATTAAGACCTTTTGTTAATATAAGTTGATGAAGGCCTATAAACACAAAAAGTATCATTTCTAAAATGGTACCATTGATAATAAGTACTTAAAAAAACTAATAAGAATGTTAAAGCTCTCCTCTAGAATATAATGAACCTCAAAATGAGAGCTTTATATATGTGATGCTCTTCTTCAAGAACCCAACTAACACTTTGTAAAATGAATATTCACCTTCACTGAATTACCTTTATTCCTTTAAAAGGATACTTAGATATATTTCTAATAGTACCATGCAAAACAGGCTTTCAGAATTATCAATATACATAAAAAGAAGTCAGTTCAAAATATGATTAAATTCATTAATTCAAACATATATTTTATATTAATTATATTGGTTTCCTCTAATGTATCAAATTAATTAATATTTTTTTTAGTAGTGTAGTTATATTTGAGAAATTAGATTGGGGTTATAATGAAAACCCATCTCATTTTTTAAGATGAAGTATTGACATCCAAAATAGATTATTAATCATTTCACAAAAATGATGCTAATTTAAAGAGTGCTTCAAAGCCACAAGGATTAAAATGGTGCTCATGCTTTTTTAAACAGGATGATCAAAGCAAGGTTAGTGTGAAGCTCATTATCGTTAGTTGCATGTATTGGTTTATAAAAAAAAATTTATAATTATTTATTTGAATAATTATATAAATGTAAAAGTCTAAACAAGAGTTAAAAGGTATGACACAATTTTATTTTTTATTAATATATACAAGCGCAAATAAGTGTATAAAAAGCATCAAAATACAACACAAAATGAATAGAATGTGAAGAACAATTGCAGAGAGCATGATAACTGATACTGTGTTTGGTAATGTTTTCCAAATTTTATTCTTTAATTTTTAAAAACTAGGAAAAAAAAACTTTTTTGTTTTTTTGCTTTCCGTTGTTAGTTTTTAAAAAAACTCTTTTAAAAAATTCTCTATATTTAAAAAACTATATATTTTTATAAGCATACAAGACTATAAAAATATAAATCATATATAAGAAAATTTGTGACCTTGTATGAGGATGTGATAATTACATATCATCTTGAAAAGAAAAATGAGATGTACATCATAATTGTTTTATTTCAAATAAAAATTCAGCCTAACAATTTTCAAAAAGACTGACTGTAAAAAGGGCAAATAAGAGAGATCCAAAACATTGTAGATATTCATTAATCAAGGACTACAACCGTAAAATAGTCGGAAAAATATCACATAAATTTTGAATGGTTTACTGATCTTGAGTTGGTTGCGGCTCTTGCATAGGCATGCCCTCATAGCATCAAATGCAGAGTGAGGTTTTAATTTCACATATTGAAATTGCACCTAAAGCATGATTAAAACAAAAGGATGCCGGCTGTGTACGGTCCAAAACCGGACCGGGTTAAACGGTTTCTTTATTATTGGGATCGGACCGGACCAAATAACAGAAAAACCCAGACCGGGTTAAACGGTTTCTTTATTATTGGGATCGGACCAGACCAAATAACAGAGAAACCCGGACCGGACCAAATTTATTAGTGTAGGACTTGTTGTTAACCTCCGTGGTAATTGGCATCAAATGGTTGGAATTAATAAAATTGTAAAAAATTATTCAACAGAATTTGAAAACCCAAAAGCATGTTATCAAAATTATCTATATACTTAAAAAGAAGTCGGTACTAAATCTAATTACATTCAATAATTCAAATGTGTATCTAATATTAATTAAATTGGTTTCCTCTAATGTATCAATTTAATTAACATATTTTTTTTAAACCAAAAAAATATGATTGAGATAATGAGAACCCATCTTATTTTCAAGATAGAATAGTGATATCCAAAATATATTAAAATGGTGCTTATTTAAAGAGTACTTCAAAGTCACAAGAATTAAGATGGTACTCATGCTTTTTAACAGGATGGCTAAAAGCAAGGTTAGTATGAAACTCATTCTCATTAGTATATTGGTTTATAGAAAAATTTAAACTTAATTATATGAATAATCATACAAAGAAGAAGTGCTTGAAAAAGCATGAAAATACAACACAATGTTTTTTTAGATTTTAAAAAATTGGAACTTTTTTGTTTTTAATTTTCCTGAAACTCTTTTTAAAAAAATTATATATTTTTATAAACACACAAGACTACAAAAACACAAATCATATATAAGAAAATTTGTGATAGTTATCTATTAAAATCATTATTCCAGAAAACAATAATAAAAAACTCATTACCTTCATAGCGAGTGAGGTCGTCATAATTACATATCATCTTGAAAAGACGAAAAATTAGTTGTACATCATACAATTATTATTTATTTTTTTTTGTTCCATATGAAGATTAAGCCCGAAAATTTGCAACAGCAGGAAATAAAACCCACTGAAAAATGGGCGGATAAGAGAATAAGAGTTCTAAAGAGATCCAAAACATCGTAGATGTTCATATTGATCAAGACTTACAACCGTAAAATGGTTCGAAGAGTATCACAAAGATTTTGAATGGTTTGTTGCTCTTGAGTTGGTTGCAGCTCTTGCAGAGGCATGTCCTCGTAGCACCTGAGCAAACGCAGGGCGAGATTTTAATTTTACATATTAAAATTACACTTAAAGCATGATCAAGCCGAAAAGGATGCTTACATTTTATGGTAAGCCAAAGCCTGAGCTAAATTCATTAGTGTTGGACTTGATGTTAGTCTCTGATATACTCCAGGAGGTAGTTGTACCTGCAACAGCATCCGCTAGTGAGAATTAACAAAACTATCAGAAATTAATCAAAAGAATTTAAAGATGGTTTTCCTCGGAACCTCATTTTGGCCTCTCCGTCCTTTCTTTGTTTGTCCATCACCACTGAGGAGCTCCTTCACTGCTTCTAGAGCAGCATCATCACTAGTTCCTGGTACTTCGCCGGTGAAGTTATCTGACACGAGAGCTAAAGGAGAAATGTCTATGGCCTTCAGAAATGGTACAGGCACAGTACTACCAGCAGCATATACAGACCTGAGCTGCGAGAACAATAAAACCAACACTCTCTAATTCATCAGATATGCACAAGAATGAATTACATTTATTAGTTTACATGGTCATGTCAGAATGGAGATAGATGATTGAAGTATTATTCAGAAAAATATACCTTATCTTGCACTGCAAAAAATTTGCAGCTAGTAGTACCACTCTTCAGCGTGCTTGTGCCATCATTTTGTCCAGATTTAAGACCTTGCCCCTGAGACTGGGAATTGATGCCCTGTTCTGGCAATCCTGCTGGTTCAGGCTTTGAATCTATATCTAAATTCTTATTGATCAAAGTACCAGTTCTACTGCCCACCCTGGCAACAAAATCCCATCAACATTATTGTCAACAATAATCATAAACAAAGATCAAAAGACTAACTACAGGCAAGGTTGGGCTGTGTACAGAAAATGGGAAATGGATGTGCAAAATGAAAATACAATAAATACCACACACTGATGGTTTTCAAAGTTCTCTATAATATTCAAAAATATATATAAAAATGTGGCTCATCAGCAAGATCAAAATCTTTTCTTAAAATTTCAATTAGATAACCCACAATTGTTGTTTGATAGTTTAGTCCAAATTTTGCCTATTAAATTTCCTTTCTATCCTGGTGCTTTGAATGCTGAAAAGTCTTTATGGCAAGTGTCAGATAGCAGTTTCAGAGATCAATCTTATACATCTTCTGTGACTTGCATGATGAAATGATAAAACCTAATAAATCTTAGCCATTTGCAATTGGTAAATTTCAAGCAACATCAGTAACAAATGGTTCAAAATAGACACTAGTGATGAATACTTGACCAAAATAATAAGCTGCAACATACGTGAAATTAATGTCTTTGGCTCCCATATCTTGCAGAGAACT
The DNA here is from genome assembly GCF_009730915.1 of Dioscorea cayenensis subsp. rotundata. Classification (NCBI taxonomy): domain Eukaryota; kingdom Viridiplantae; phylum Streptophyta; class Magnoliopsida; order Dioscoreales; family Dioscoreaceae; genus Dioscorea; species Dioscorea cayenensis. Next base: position 23,008,320 of record NC_052485.1, on the reverse strand, counting down.
TCTCACATCAATTTGTCCTGGCAAGGATTCTTTTGTACTGGACATAGGTGTTTGAATATCATCAATAGTAACTCCAACTTCAGGGTGAACTATAACAGTCCCAAAGTCACCTGCATAAAATAAATAAAAGTTTCAGCTTAAGATCATTACTGTCTCAAGGAACAATTTTGACTTACTTTAGTTTAATTTACAGAGCAGAAAGCAATTTGACATTTTATTCTGCTTGTGCTTGAAGGCAGCACAGGGCAGTAATCATTAACAAGATTGGAGAGAAGTGACTTCAGATCAAACAGAAAAAGAAGTCCATTATGACCATAATGACCAAAGGAAAATGGTGCAGATGATATTCAGAAAAGGTTTTTCTCAGAGCAGTCTTTGTTTCCCACAATAGAATGGTGAGTCGTGGTGGATTTGCAAAATAAATATGGAAGCTCAAACTCTGCCTGGATAACCTTAGTGTGCATATTCGTTGTTTCAAGCTCAAGGAATAACATGTGATGACCAATCAATAGCAAGGCCAGTTTATGAAACCAATGCAGAAACTCAAGGTAGTTTTTCCAGCTCTAACTAAACAATAGAACCCTAACATATAGCAAATCAAATATAAATTAATCATCAGGACACCAAAAGTTACTGTTATTCAGAAAAGCAAGATTAAACAACTTCATTGAACAGCAATATTTCAAGTGCATGGATAACAAAGTCACACACACACACACACACAAAAGGGGCAAAATGTCAAATATTAGAGACAGTAAAATATGTGAATGGCAAACCAGAATTTAAGCTACTAAATAAGTAATGTCTTTATATGCCTGAACTGACAGACTATACCATAATTCGATTAATAGATAATAGCTAAATAAAGAGATGAAATCAAATGACTTACAATTGATCTTCAAATGTAATAAACCAGCGTATTAGAGATAGGAAATGCTTAAACAACCAAATTGTTATATCAAGCAAACAAATAGTTCAGACCAGTAAAAAGGGCTTGCTAAACGAGCCTGAAGACAAAAAAGACTATGCAACACTTGGAAATTAATAGATAACAGCTTCAACAACAAAAAAAGGTTAAAAACAACTGAATATGAATCAAATATTATAGACAGGAAATTGAAATACACTAATCTTCGGATGTAACTATGATCAGACTGTCAGAGATAAGAAATGCTCAAAAAACCAAATTGTTATGATAAGAAAACAAATTGTTAAAACCGCAGAAAAAGACTTGATAAACAAGCACTTTCACCTGCACTATGTTCAGCCCAGTTGGGCATTGGATGCTTTCCTGAACTACTGTCCTCGGGCACCTCAGCTAACGCTCCATGAAAAGGACGCTTCAGGGGTTTTGATGGAACAGTGTCCCCATAGTTTTCATTCACACTAATAGCCCATGCTTGCTCAACTGGCTACTTTTAATAAAAATCATATTTAAAAGAAGAAAACACATGAAGCATGTAATAGACTTAAGTCAACAAGGAAAAAACATTATGACCATACGCTGACTGCTGAGTCACCCTCTGAAAGTTGAGCTTGTGCCTGTGCTTGTGCTTGTGCCGCCAATGCTGTTCTGATATGCCTTGCCTTCTTTATCTTTGGCAACATTTTTGCTGCTCCCCAATCACATTTTTCAATAAACTTATGCTGCAGTTAAAATTGAAGCACGTTTGTCTCAGCATATACTTAACTATTGTATATTTAATTATTGCAAAACAATAACAGATTGATAAATACAATTGCAAAAAGGCCAATATTTAAAGAAAATCAATGCAGACAACCATCTAGAGACGATAATTGCATTGTGGTACTCTGCTCATCACAGTAAGCAGGTGTCATGTCAAGATCACATTCGCACAAGTATCTACAGACCTCATGCAAAGCCTAGTCACCAAGCACTGAGGTTAATTCATGTCTAGGAAAATAACTGGCTACAAATGTAAATATTTCATTGATGCTTTAAATATCTACAGTCCTTACAAATAATTCAACCTACAGTAAATCTCAAATACAAGGAAATTGACTTCATGACTAATAAATATTTGAAAGATTCAATAACCTTTCAGCATTGATTGCGAAGAAAATGTTATTGAAATTCTACCATGTGCAAGCCAACTTTTTCCATTTGCAACAAGCTTAGATTAAATAGTAAAACATGGTAACCCAATGAACACTGCAAGTCTATTTGCTCATTACTACATGCATCCTTAAGCCAACAAAAAATTATCAAGAATAGATACCTTAAGCATTTCAGGAGCAGTCGGGCGCAGCCGTGGGTCCTTTGTCAAACATTTGGCCACAAAATCATGAAAAAGTAGAGACCTACATGAGCAAGAGGACACGGCCAAAATAATTTTTGTCACTGCATAAAAAAAACACATAATAAACCACAAATAGATGATTTAAACCTAAATAGATAGTGTTATGATATTCTGGTAGCAATTTGCAATAAGGGTGTGTCTATTAAGCAACCTAGTAATTGGATTTGTGTAATTGGGGGCAATTACTAAGCTTATGCATTTATATCCAACATACTATTTACAAATTACTAGCACTTGGAGGCAGTGTAGTTAGAATCGTACGATTCTCGATACGAATCGTACGATTCATATCGTTTTTCATCCGTAACGGTTCGAATCTTATAAAAGAATCGACATTGATCTAGAATCGTGAATGAATCGTTTGAATCGGTCCCGAATCGGTCGAATCGATATGAATCGAGAAGATCAACGATTCCTAGTTAATATGAGTTTTGAATTAAAAAAAAAAAGAAAAAGACAAATTGGCCCTTATTTAATTAATCTTTGAATTTGTTATCGAAAAACAAATTCAAAGATTAATTAAAAGATAATATTTTTCTTTTAAAAATTTTAATATCGAATTAATTTGTTATCTTAAAAAAATCTTGTTATGGAAAAGAAATCTTTTTATTTTTAAAAAAACTAATCTTTAACATAATTTAATCTTTCTCGTGACTATTTTTATTAATTTTTAAATCTCAATTATTTTTTTAAAAATAACTAAGTTTTTCAATATATAGGTTTGCTTAACACTTGAAAAATGTCTTCCAAACTTAAAAAGATCTCAAACTAGGAAAAATGTCTTCCAAACTATTTTTATGTTTAATGCATGACTTAGAATTTTTATATATAATCATGTTATATATATATGTATTAATGTATATATATGATTTTGAAATATATATATATATATATGATTTTGAAATGTGAACTGAATCTTACGATTCGATTCGATTCACGATTATCGATTCACAAATTTAGAATTTCGATTCACGATTCGAATCTCGATTTGACTACCTTGCTTGGAGGGAATTGAAAAGTATCAATTTTACACCTCAATTCTTAAATCGGAGTAATTACATTGTGTAATTACCCTCAATCAACACACACAACCCATATATATTTCTTTTCTCAACCCCTAGCATGAATTTTCTTTTTCTTTGTTTTTTTTAATGAGAACATCATTTACAAATGATAAAACATTACTACTAAATTCAACTCTGTGTGTGTGTGTGTGTGTGTGTGTGAAAAATTAAAATTTCTTAATAAAAGATATTCTAATTACTATGGTCTTCTATACATGACATTATGAATTTAAATATAATTACCAAGCTAATTCCAAACATGACATGCATTTTAAATTGTAAGTGATTCCTCAAGCGTGACTACCATGATACTATCAGTTGGTAACTAGGGTTTTAGGTTTGGGGTATAGTTTCTTCAAAACACACCTTAAATAAATTCATATTAGTATTAGTTTTTATGTTTTCTAGACCAATCATAAATTGAAACTTTAACACCAGAAATTTTCTCTAAAGGACCAATTTCAAAAAATTATCCACCTTTGCCCGAACTTCTAAATGAAAGCTAATGGAAATTATACAACTTCCATCTGACTACATATGTTGATGATTTTTAAGAACCTTAAAATTATCTTTGTAGAAAAATGGAGATAGAGATTAAACACAGAAGCATTTTAATTTTTAAGGCCATCAAACCAAGACATAAGAAACCAAATAGCGTGCCTTGCAAATACTAGTTTTAAGTCTTCAGGAATTCTCACAAATTACTATATAATTTCAGCGCGAGTGAGAACATACTAGGAGAATTACTGCTCTACAAAATAACTAAATATAGCAACACATTCATCCGAGTAAGAGCATACCATTTTTCTTTATCTTCAAGCATTGGAGCAGGCTCACTGGATATCATAAACAACACCTATAATAAGGGAGAAAATTTTGTGACGTGCCAACAACAACTAATTCAGTTAGGAACAATAACAAATTACAGAGACTGCTTTGCAAACTTAATATTTTGACCAATTAGGGAAATATGTATATAAAGATCATTATGGGAGATAAGTTTATGATTCTTGAACTTCTAACATAAGGGAAAGTCAACAACTTTATCACCAAATATACACAAAATAATCAAAAGATATATATTTGTCAAAAAATCATTTCAAATAGTAAAGACAATTGGTAAATTATATAAATAAACTTACCCTCATCGGATGTACAGTAGATCTTGGCGGCAATCCCTAAAATAGACAACCAGAGGATGTTAAAGGTTAACAAAAAATTGAATAATAAAAATCAGTGCTAGATTAAACAGAGCACTGAACAATCATAAAGAAAAACAGGAAGATCAAGAAAATTTTCAAGTAATTTCAGCCCATAACAAACCCAAGTATCTTATGGATAGAAAAAACAAACCTCTGCCATTTCAATTGCTGAAACACCAAGAGCCCACACATCAACCTGGAGGCAAATAGTTGTCATTATTATATTGAGAAATGTAAACATTTTCACTTGATAATGTTGAAGCCATCATAGATTCGTAGTGAGGCAAAGGAGAACATGTCATGAATAGAAGTATTCAAGAGGAAAAAAAAAAAGGCAAAAATAGCATAAAGTAACATACTCAGAAGTAGCAGAAATTTTCGGCTTCCATATTCAACACTTTTTTTTCCCATAAAAAGGCCTTTTTTCCTTTATGACTTCAGAACATTCTCCAATAATTGAAGATCTCCAAACAAAGTTTCCTTGAAATTTTGTGTTTCCATATTCAACCTTGTTATCTTTCTAGTAAATACTATTTTTACTTTCACATATACAAACATGTGAACAAATATGTAGTGTCAAAAATAAATAGTTTAGATCAATCACATATACAAACATTAAATAATAACAAAAGAAACCTAGCAATTTCTGCAGTAAGCGAGAAGGGATTGTAAACTCTTCATTGTTGAAGGAAAGATGTTGTGCAAACATATTCTAGCAAACATGGGAATTTATAATGTCCCAACTATCTCCTCTGTGTTGTGCACTTTTCAATTTATGCAGGATGAAAGTTAACAACTTCAAATGTTAATCTCACAGACATCTCCTCTTTGCAAATATAGCAAAATCACACAGATGAAAGAAAACATAAGAGGAAAAACATATAATACCTTTCCATCATAACGACTTTCTTGTATAACTTCTGGAGCCATCCAATGAGGAGTACCGATGAACTAAAAAACAAAATAAATAGTCATTAGACCACACATCTATAATCACATGTAATATCTTGATCTATAAAAAAGTTGTATATATTGAAGAAGAATCAGATCGAAGGCCGAAAGTCCAGGGATAGTGAAAATAAGCAAATATTTCCTTGTTGGGAGCAATGACAATGGAAACATAGAAGCAAACCAAAGCATAATAACTATGAGTATTAACTAAAGTTCAGAGATATCAAATCAAAATACCATGTTCACCAATGAGCTAGTAATTTAATAGAAAAATGGGGACTTCCTTGGCAAAAAAAGATAAGAAAGAAACAGGCCGTCATAATTGCAAGCAAACCTGTCATTTTGCAAATCTGTGATGAAATCTTGAAAGCCTCGCAAACTTTTTACCCTCACTCATGCAAAAGAGCACGTGGGAGAGGCTGACAAGTGACAAGTAAGAACATCCTTATGCTATACATTTAAGTTGATTAGGTATCTGATATACACAAAGATGCCATCAAGGTAGCTTTCCAAGCTAACTTACAGCAATAAAAAGAAACCACAGTCCAGAGTGTGGTAAGAAGTTTGATGTACAATGAAAGAATCATAAGATCCTACAATCCTGTCGGGTGATGTGTAGAGAGACCTACTGGCTTGTAGATGCCTAGTAGGTGATGTGTAGACAACTATTGGGTGATGTGTAGAGAGCCCGAATTGTCAACTAGCAGCTATTTATCAAAGAAAACAGTTGTTTGATTAGCTTTGCCACCAATGACCAAACTCTGCTTGAACAGATTAGATTTGCTACAACTTTTCATGTTTCATTTTGTTTATGCAATTTCTAGAACCTGATATCTTAAATCCTAATCAATTACAGCAAGAAAAAGGCTAAGAAAATTAGTATTTGAAATACAAAAAGGGCATTAATAGAACAATGACATCATATTGATCTCAGAAAAGTTAAGCTGGTTCATAAATCTGTATTCCCAATAACAATTAGGCTTGATATGAACTGGACAATTGACTTGCATATCACAGATGTTGTACAAAACAAACAAAATTTAAGCTTCATAGCAATTGAAATCTGAATGCCAACATAAAAACTTGACTAGAAAAGAAAAGATTACCGTGTTACGTTTAGACATGGTTCTAGTCAGCTGTGCAGCAACACCAAAATCACCTGTCAAAACGATCAGATATGTATGTTCTTCAATAAAAATCATAGCGAATGTGACCATTCAGCTGGCTACAAAGTTTGAAACAAAACTTTGCCAGCATAGAAAATGGCATTCTTGTCATCTGCCAAGAGGCTGGAGAATACATCTTCCAATAAGGAGCCCTCACTTAGCAGAAATAAGTCAATAACTAAAAAGAAACAAACGCACATTTGATATTCTCTAGCAAACCAAACATTTAAAATAAAGAAAATTTGCAGAAAACCAAATAAGTCCGTGCTTTATTTTTCCTTCCCTCAAGATATGACTATTAGTTTCCATCCCCTTCTTAGATTTTTCCATCAACTAAAAAGATTGTAAATGATGAGCTAATAAGAAAAGTGAAGCAGAGAAAGCCACATTAATTTTTAAACTGTCATATTCAATACTCTGCCATAATCATACATTATAGAGTTAAAATCATGCTAAGAGTGCTCACCCAACTTTACCTCTCCCTGTTCAGTAAGCAAAATATTGCCACCTTTTATATCTCTATGAACTTTAAATATTGAGTGCAAGTAAGAAAGACCCTGCATTGTGAATAGGAATTTAATTAGGATTTTAACCAAATAAAGGTACAGGATCCACAGTTCCAAAATACATCATAAGAGGCAAGAGCTATCAGCAATGCTTCTGGTTCTTTCCAAGCTATGTCCAGCTTCAAACAAATGCCCAACACAATTACGTACCTTCAAAGCTTCTCTGCAAATATATGCAATTTGGGATTCTCCTAAAGGCTCCTCAGTGATATTCATCAAGTCAGCAACACTTCCACCCCCACAGTACTCCATAACTATCTGCCAAAAAAATGGAACATTCACTTATATTTCAAAAAAGTCCAACAGGGGCATGCACATTGTGCCTCTACTGTTATTAGATAAAGAAGCTTAAATTTGATAATCTTAAAATAACTGTATACTTGCAAATGAAATTCCGAATACTGAGAGCTATAATTGAATCGCAAATTGTCAAGGGGAAAAATAGTTTTGCAGGAATCATGTATTTTAATACAAGTCTGAAAAAATGTCAATTCAAGTTGAGCAACCACACAGCTCCTATTCTAGCATTATGAATGAAAGTCTTTTTCAAGCATATTGTCATACCCAGAGATACTCTTCTCCTTGGTAGCTTGCAAAGTACCGTACCACATTGGGATGACTACATTGCTGCAGCATTTCAATTTCTCCTCGGATTTCTTCATACCCCTCTTCCTAATAAGAACAATTAGAAATACAAGCAGTTTGTAAAGAGAAAGCGGAATAGAATTGCCAGATATGGAGTTATATCTTGTTATTGCCCTACTATAATAACATCATATTTGTTATAGACATAATTGCCACACAATTCGTTAAATCATTGAATGAAAGTTCTGGTGTTGTCGCACACTCAAGTTATCTAGGAACCGAAGACATTAGGTATAACAGAAATCAAAACGCTTTTATTTTAATCTTCAATATGTTACATCAAAGAGTTTGGCTATTGGATTAAGTATAAAAGTTAAGACTCAAAACTCAACTTTTTCAATTCTGATTTGAAGAACTCACTGGCCCAAACAGGCCAACCATGAACATTGATCTAGATGATGTTTACAAACCAACTCCAAGCCCCCTCTGATTTGCAATATGCTAACACTATCAACTGTCCAATATTGTAGTTCAACCACTGTACTAGGCTATTCTAGGTAATAGGCAACAAGAGGTACAGAGAATGAACTCATGAGAGATTTACTGAGCCGGTCAATTACTGTGTCAGCATAAAATAATATATCATTTAGTATGTAAATGAAAATTAAGTGGCCAGTAAGATAAAAGCGCCTCCATTTTATGTGAAGCCCACTATTAATGATTCAGGATATGTAAAGCACAATAATTGCCATCTCTTATTGAAACAGAGGGTCGATTTGTAACAAAACACTAATGTAAGTTTAGGTTATTTTCTCATTTCCTTTTTGGAGAATTCCAGCCTACAACAACATGCACACAACATTAAAAAAAAAAAGAAAAAAAAGAAAAAAAAGAAGAAAAAAAGGTCCCTCTTTTGAATTGGGCAGACCAATGTGAAGCATTAAGGTTCAAGATATTTATACTAATAATACATCTATAAGAATAAGAAATCTTTACGAGAAAATAGACAATAATTTTGTCTATTACAAGAACACAAATCAGAACATACCCCTTCGCTCATGGTTATCACTTTGATAGCAACAAGCTCGGAAGTCTTTATGTCCCTAGCTTTATAAACAGATCCATATGATCCTTTACCTATCAACAAAAAAGCAAATTCATGTCAACAGAGACAAAAAAAAATCACTATGACAATTTTGAAATAACAAATTAGAAAAATAACATTGCACAAAAAAGCAAAGCTCAAATAGGCAGCAATTTGTACAAAACTTAAGAAATCGACAACTGTCAAAAGGACATCTGCACATGTCGACAAAGACAAACAAATCACTATGACAAATTTGAAATACCAAATTAGAAAACGACATTGCTGTCAACCAAAAACAAAGCTCCAAGTAAGCAGCATTTTGTTCAAGAATTAAGCAAAAGGCTCTCGAAAACACTTTCACACAAAAATCTTTCAGCTCTAATTTCAAAAATCACCATGCTTCAGGAGACAATCAGATATTTAAAAAAAAAAAACCATTAAATGTTAACAGACTATTGTTTTAGACATAGTTCAACAGAATCTCTTTCCCATGGACATTGTTCATCAATAACAGAAACATCTTTCCTAAAGGATAAATACCACATACCATTAATAGCTACACTAAAACACTGCCAATAACAATATAAAAACAGAAACTTTCAAGCGATGTCAAAGAACCCTCAATCAAGAAACAAAACCTAAAAGTTCACACTTAAATTTGGCATAAAAAAACCCAATAAAGTCGTGAAACCCTCACCAAGTTCATGAAGCAGCTCATACTTTGTAGACGGATCCTCCCTGGTAACACTCTCCGGCACTGAGCTCACCGACGCCTTACGCTGCCTTTGTCTCGTCTCCTCTCCAAGCCCCTGACCAAACCATAACCCTAACTCACCACCACTGATCGCAGACCCAAACCCACCGCCACCCCCCGTCCTCCTAATGAAGGTACCCGAGATCGACTCCTCCGTCGCCGAAGGTCTTACAACAAAGGTCGAGTACGCATCCTCCGCGTCCGATCTCGCCCGCGGGCTCACACGCTGGATATCCAGGAAGGGGGACCGCATAGCTCGCCGGTCTCGACGGACAACAACGGTTCCAGAAACCGATGAGTCTCCATCATCGTCATCATCGATGGCCGCCCCAAAATCCTTGGGAACACGCTGCAGGAGAGGCGGTAAAGACTCATCGTCCTCCTCCTGATCGGAATCATCACCGTGGATCACCACCGTGGAGTAGATCTCCGATTGCTTCCGGCGTGACGGCTCCATCGTCAGACCTCGCGAGCCGCGACGAAGAGGAACTCGGTGTGACTCGGTGTGATAAAAGGGTCGAGTCGGATCATACACCGGTGATCATTAGTGAACTCTGACCTAACGTCTTTGACGGTACAGTGTCTCACTGGAGACAGGCTGTCAGTGCGAGGTAAGCGGAAATCGAGGTGATTGGATCCCAACGGATAGATTTACTTGGCGCCTTTTCTTTGTTTCCCTTTGCTTATCTTTGGCCCAGTTACTATTGGACTTGGGCTTTATTAATTAAACCCATTTTCTATCTAATTTTTTCGTAAGAATTTAGTTTTTGTTTAAAAATTTATAAAAAATCATTATATAAATCATAAAAATAAATAAATAATTTTCCAAATGTTTTAACTGTTTCTGTCTTGTAGTCATTTATAAAAAGAATAAAAACTAAAGGGAAAATTACTGTTTACCCCTCGATAATTTCAAAACTTCCCAAACAGCCCCTGTGAGTTTTGCATACCTCAGACAACCCTTCCTTTATTGTTTCACTTCCTTTTTACCCCCTGCATTATGAAATTCCATCATTGCCCTTAAACCTTTTTGCATACATTTTTTTCATTCTTTTTTGCATTCCTTTTTGCGTATCTCATTTCTTAAACGTAGAGCTCAGTTTTTAAACAGAAAACTCATTTCTTAAACAAAGAGTTCATTTCTTAAACGAAACCTCATTTCTTAAACGAAAAACTCATTTCTTAAACATAAACCCTCATTTTTTTAAACATAAAACTCATTTTTTTAAACAGAAAAAAACAAATATTTACATGATAAATTAATCCCGGATATAAAAACCAATTAATCTTGGCCACTCAGTACATATTTAAATAGAAACAACGATATTTAAGCACTTTTTTTAAAGCGTAAAGCGCAATATATTAAAGCGAAAACATCGATAGTTAAACAAAGACAAACAAGCATATAAAGCAGAGAACTCATTTCTTAAACGAGAGCTTATGTTTTAAACAAAGACCTCATTTTTTTAAACAGAAACCTCATTGAGTAGGGACGTTGAGTATCTCATCGTCGTCGATCTCAGCGAACGCTTGAGTCTCTGAGCTCGGATCCGGGCGAGCGATCTCGAAGGTGGCATGCTCGTGTGGGGGTCTTAAAGGAGAAATCTTTATTGGCGTTGGCGATCCGGTTGGCGACGTTCCTCGCGAGTAGGGAGTGGTGAGGTCTTCGATGGCGACGTCGGATAAGGCAGAGTCGAACTTGAACGGAACCATTCTCGATTGCGGAGACCGCATGACATGGATAGCAATAGGGTTAGGGTTAGGGATCATTCCGGGGTTTGGATCCATGGTGCCTAAGTCGGTGACGGGAGCGGAGGGAGGAAGCGGTGCTGGATGAGGGTTCGATCTCGCCCGTCTTCGTCTTCATCTTCATCGCCTTCCCACGTCGTCGACCTCATCTCTTTCATCTTCTTCGTCGTCGACCTCGGGGAAGACCGTATGCTCCTCGTCGTCGAGCGAAGGCATCGAAAGGTTGCACTCGTACATATTTAAATAGAAACAACGATATTTAAGCACTTTTTTTAAAGCGTAAAGCGCAATATATTAAAGCGAAAACATCGATAGTTAAACAAAGACAAACAAGCGTATAAGCAGAGAACTCATTTCTTAAGCAGAGAGCTTATGTTTTTAAACAAAGACCTCATTTTTAAAGCGAAACCTCATTTGAGTAGGGACGTTGAGTATCTCATCGTCGTCGATCTCGCGCGAACGGCTGAGTCTTTCGAGCTCCGGGATCCGGCGAGCGATCTCGAAGGTGGCCTGCTCATGTGGGGTCTTAAAGGAGAAATCTTTATCGGCGTTGGCGATCCGGTTGGCGACGTTCCTCGGCGGTCGGAGTGGTGAGGTCTTCGATGGCGGCGTCGGATAAGACGAAATTTGAACTTGAGCGGAACCATTCTCGACTGCGAAGACCGCAACATGGATAGCAATAGGGTTAGGGTTAGGGATCATTCCGGGGTTTTGGATCCATGGTGCCTAAGTCGGTGGCGAGAACGGAGGGAGGAAGCGGGCCCGGATGAGGGGTTCGATCTCGCCGTCTTCGTCTTCATCGCCTTCCCCGTCGTCGACCTCATCTCTTTTCATCTTCTTCGCTCGTTGACCTCGGGGAAGACCGCATGCTCCCTCGTCGTCGAGCGAAGGCATCGAAAGGTTGCACCTTTTTCTCCGAACATGAAATCCCATTTTTTTCATGCAACGTGATCTGTGATTGTGAGCCGCATGCTTTGTCTCATCTGGCCCGATCCAAGCTACGATAAAAGAGATTTTGGGGGTGATAAATACACCACAAAAACTCATTTCTTAAAAGCAGACCTCATTTTTTTAAACAAAAACCCTCATTTCTTAAACAGAAAACTCATTTCTTAAACAGAGACCTCATTTTTTTAAAGCGAAACCTCTTTTCTTAAACGAAAACTCATTTCTTAAACGGAAAACTCAATTTTTTTAAACAAAAAAACTCATTTTTTTAAATAGAAAACTCATTTTTTTAAACAGAAACTCAGTTTTTTTAAACGAACCTCATACTCTCATATTTTTAAATAGAAGCTTCATTTTCAAATAGAAACTCATTGTACCCAAGGGCATTATAGTCAAACCCTGTCACACTTGCCATAACTTCCCACGCAAGGGACAATTTCGTCCAAAAAATTCCAAATTAACTCTATCAATCACTATTAGATGTTTGGGGGGTTTAAAAAATCATTGTATTCAAAAGGAAGGGGTTTTTGAGGAGTGCAAAACTAACGGGGTGTTTTTGACAATATTGCAAACTTACAAGGTGTTTTTGGCAATTTCCACAAAACTAAATAATAATAATAATTTTTCAAAGTAAATTAAAAAAAAAAAAAGGTTAAAATGCACTGGTTCTTTTTAACCATAAGTAACTAATATTAGATATTACTTGTTTTAAAAAAAATAAAAGTGAGTAAACTACATTTTCAAGGAAAAGAGATACAAATAGAAATATAAAATATATATATAATAATAATAATAATAATTGGGACTACAAGGTATAGTAAATAATTAAAATAAGTAAAAATAATAATAGGCACCCGCTCTGTATTATAATAGAGCATTATTCATTCACTATTTATTAGACTTAGATTATTGTTTATTTTTTGCACAATGAGTCTTAATATGGGTTCTCTATTGAAGTAGCTATATTTTTCACCCCTCAAACGTTGTGTGGTAGAGAGAATTATCATCGTGAGATTATTGTTCCTGATATATTATCTTATAAATGTGGCAAGCCTACACTGTTTAATATTTTAACTTGGTCCACGTGATAAATTGTTAAGATGACGTTTGTTGTTTATTTGTCAAAATAAAATAAAATAAGGTGCAACTGTTTATTCTATTTATAAGAAAATCAAGTAGATAAAATAAGAAGAAATAAAAGAAACTGAGAAAAAGGACACAAAATGAGACAATGTTCAAAACTGCATGGAATCAATGAAAAAGTATCATTAATGAAAAATATCAGATAAGAAAAGAAGAGAAACAAAACAACCAATGAACAACCCAAGTCTTTGTAGTTTTCAAACCTTGATGTTTACTGAATATACATTGATAATTAAATCACTATCATCAGATAAGTTTTGAGTCAGGTCTTAATAAAACTCCTTCAAATGAGACCAAACTCTCAGCTTTGATTGTTCCTCTCATCTTTGTCCCTTGATCTTGATCCATTCTCACAGAAAATATAAATTTAATGTTTGTAATTTATACTAGAGATTCTAACAGTGTGATTAATATACAGACATGCTAGAAAAACAGAAACATATATATAAGACATAACTGATAACTGAGTTCCCAGGGTGGCATTCCAACATCACCAAGATAAATAATACACAAATTCATTGAGAACTAAATATATGTCACTCTCATTGATGAAGATTAAGATTAATTCTTGTTTTCGAGTTGAGTTGTTTGGGATAGTTTGTTTTATTTTGCATTCAAATGAGAACTTCCAAAGGAATTGGATAAGTTATTTAAGTACATTATCTTTTGAACAGTTTGTGAAGATTTCTGTCAATGAAGATGAGGATAAGAAAGCTTGTAATTTATCGAAATTATCGAATCCGAAGATTTTTATCTTCACTTTCAAGTGGAGTTCCAATAGAATCAGATAAGTTATTTAAGTAGATTATCTGTTCAACAGTTTGTGGAGGTTATTGTAAAGGAAGATGTTTGTGTTATCAATACTTTGGATGATGTTATTAATTAAATTAGATAAAGAGATTGGAATCTAATGCCACAAAAGATGTCTAAAGATGCTTTGATGCGGAAATGGCTAATGATGAATTTTGAGGATGGAATTCAATTGGAGGTCAAAAGAATATCAAGATTTTTCTCTCCAAAATCTTTGATTTATACCCACATAAATGCAAAAGCTAAAGAATAAGGAATATGGAATAGATAAGAACCAAGAAAAAATTCTATGCTGGATTTGAATCCTCCAAAAAACAGCAACACATTGGAATCAAATTTATTGCTTGCAGATATTTTGCTGAAAAGAAGCAGAGGTGAATAAAATGAGACATTTTAACCACATTCTCATCACTTCACTGTCAATTGAGACATGAAATCTCTACTTTGAATCCCATTCATGCAAGTGCTACTTTACACAGATTCTTCAAAGATTGCACCAAAAACCAACATTGAGAATTTCATGTGTTTACATACATTACAACCAGATCACAAAACAAAACAAAACAAACAGTTTGTTACAGAGAAAATCAAGCTTAAAACTACAGACATTCAACTCCTAGGAGTAGCTCTGCAAATCAAGGGGTTCTTCATCTCAAGAGACAACTTCAAACATTCAGACAAATCCACACCAGGCTTTGATGGCAGCCATTTGAAGCTCTGAAGTAGCTGAGCAAGCCAAAGATGAACAGTGGCCAAGCCCATGGCTTTCCCAGGACAAACTCTCCTCCCAGAACCAAATGGAGCAAGCCTAAGATCAGATCCCATGATGCTCACTTCCTCCTCCATGAACCTCTCTGGCTTGAATTCATTAGCCTCAGACCATACACATTCATCGTGTGTTATCGCATACATATTCACCATTGCGGTAGTCCCGGCAGGGATGAAGTAATCACCGACATTTACGTTGTGAATTGCAAGTCTAGCCCAAGAAAGGAGAGGACCAGGAGGGTGCATTCTAAGAGATTCTTTAACAATACATTGAAGGTAATGGAGGTTGGTAATATCTTCATCAGAGACAAGCTTGAATTCTCCAACAACAGCATCAATCTCAGCTTGAGCTTTGGCTTGGATTTCAGGATGTAAGACCATTCTAGCCATGATCCATTCAAGAAGAATTGCCACAGTATCAGTGCCTCTGAAGATCATCTCCTGATTCCATGCAAAGGTGGCCATTAATGAAAACAACAGGACACACACATGCTGACAATTCACTTTTTATCTTAAGTATTCATAATGAATCTAACAACATTAAGATCATATATAATTAAAGTTGGGATTTTTAATTCTTACCCAGAGAACAGCAACCATATCAGCATCAGAGAGCTTTTCATCCTTCTCCAAATCAAGCAGGACATCAACAAAGTCACAAACACTACTTGAAGAAGCTGCACCAAAAGCACTTCTTTTGCATCTATGTTCCTCAATGATCCTCCCAACAAAGAGATTAACTTTTGAAACCAGCTTTTTGCACCTCCTCCTCACACCTTGCAAATCCAACAACCCTAACAATGGCAGATGATCACTCCAGTTGAACATCCCAAGCAGTTCATACCCTTCCTTCACAAGCCCTTCCAGTTCCAAACCTTCTCCTTCTCCAAAATCAAATCTTTTTCCAAAAACACTCATCATTACATTGTTCAAAGACGCAAAATGCAACACTTTCTTGATCTCCACCTCACCATCTCTCCCCATCAAGCTCTGAATCTCCCCAACCATATGAGCCCCAATCTCTCTACGCTGCTGTCCGAAGGCTGAGATTCTCCTAGGGCTGAACAAATAGGTGGCAGAGATCCTCCGGAGATTCCTCCAATACTCACCGTATGGAGCAAATCCCATCGCACGATGAAAGAGAAGCTCGTAAGCTGATTCCTTGATTGGACGATCAGCGAAGGCCGAGCTACAGAGGATTTCCTTTGCGGTTTCCGGGTGGCTGGAGACGATGAAGCGAGAGAAACCAACAGAGAAAGCCATCAGCTTGGAAGCTCTCAAAGAATGAGAGAGCTTAGCTAGTGCACGGTGAGCGGCGGTGCCGGAAAGAGCTAAGACAACGCCGGGAGGACCCGGAACAGCCCTGGCGGCGCGAGAGAAGGCCCATGCGACGCCGCCGGGAGCGAACCAGAGAAGCGCGATGCCGGCGAGAAGGACGACGATGAGAGGAGGGATTGGGAACTTGGAAAGCAAAAGGAGAGAAAGAGTAGGATCGAAGGTGGAAGTCGCCATTTCCAGGTGTGAAGTGGAGTTACGAGAGTTACGATTTCGGAAGTGGAGTTCCGGCGGGAGCGCTGAAGAGCTTTAGTGGGTGTTTGGGGACTTAAATAACAACCAGGCCTGGTTTGAAATTTAACCATGGTTTAATAATAGCCCGAAGTTTTAACCATGGTTAATATAATAGTACCCCAGACTTTGAGCGTTTACATCCCTGAGCTTCTTTATTTTTACATTTTTAGTCCCTGTGACTCTGGTCCTGTGATTCTTTAATTTTGCATTTTAGACCCTGTTTTATGCATTTATGACACTGGGAATTGTTTTTTTCATCTCAGTCCCTTTCTTTTGTTCAACCGCCAGTATCAAGTTGAAGGAAATTACGGATTTGCCACTTTAAGCGGTTGGAAATGGCGCCAAAGGGCAATTTAGTCAATTAAAAGATAGGGTCTGGTCACCTTACGGTGAGGAAACCAGCTAATCATAACCATAGATTGTGAAGGATGGACACGTGGCTTAACAGGGACGCGCTCTAGAATACGTCACGTTCGTCACCGCGGGAACCTTCGGTTCCTGGACCCCGAGGTCTGCGGCGCCGCCCGACTCGCTGACATCGGTGATATCCTGCCTCGAGATCGCGAAACAGGGTTCAGTGCGAATCTCAAGAACGATCAGCCGCCGATATGATACACTTTGTGGGTCCTACTTGTACCACCACCGTCAGTTCATCCCAATCAATCAATCATACTATGGGTTGTTTTTTTTTCTTCAATAATTAGATAACTCAATGATATTAACGAGAAACAAAAATTTGAATCATTATTTTCAGAGTTCACTACTCTCTCCGTTGTTTACTCTTTTTGTTCATTTTTATTTGTCATAATTAATCATGTTCTTTTTTATAAAAAAAATAAAAAAAATATCTGTCACAAATCTATGTTTTTTATCTATCTGTCATTCCCTAAAATAAAAAAATATTTACTATCTTTTTTTTTTAAATATCTTATCACTATTCAATTCTTTTTTTTAAATTAAATATGAGAAAGAAGTGTGAATATATAAATTAAGAATAATTTAAAAAAGATAATTAATTTTGTATACAATTTTGTAAAATAACTAAGTTTATTGGTATGTGAGATTTGATTAACCATGACAAATAAAAATGAACGAATGAAGTATTATTTATCAATGAATTCAAATATCTGGATATGGGTCTCATATATAAAAAAATAATAATGATTTCATCCCTCTAAGTCGCAAGATAGAAATTTATTTTATGAGATTCATAAATCATCGTAACTCTGGATCTATTTATTCCTTCGATAATTTCTAAATTTGGGAGTGTTCATGGTCTCCTATTCGGTAAAAAAAATGGTATTCATTGATTGGTCAATTTGCACAACGGTAGAGATTGCTCATAATTTTCCTTTTTAATTAATAAATTAAAAAAATCTCTATTTTCTTCACCTATATATATTAAAATAATAAGTGAGATATATAATGAGATCAGAACTCCATTGTTGGTATTCAACATGTGAGCTCCTTCTTGCCATTGATACAATCAAGGACCACACTGATCAGAGAATGGGGCTTGTCATAAGGGTAAGTCCTCTATCTGGATTCTCTGAATGATGCATGTGCACTGTGAATTGTTTCGGTGTCGTCTAGCCTCTCGCATTTCAACCGAATCATCATCGGTCGGAAAACACGACAAATGGTACTTAAACTTGTACGGTTATAAAACCATTGATCTTTGCCCAGTGTCGGAAAATGTGTCGATTGGTATATCTCCATATCTTGCATTCGGCTTGTTAGATACATGATCGAGTTATTACTATTTATAGTGCAAAGATTTTTTTTATTATATTACTATGTAAAAAAAATAATTAAAATTTGTAGACAGTAATAAATCGCGATAATAAAAAAAATAACAAGAATATAAATTTAAATATAAAAAACTTAAAATCATTAAAAAAACTACTTGAAAAATTAAGAAATAAGTTTAAATAAATGTTTAGTTTTATTACAAATCATATTATTAATATGGTGAAGCATGAAAAATGATTAAGATGATTCTATTGTTTAGTAACCTAAATTCTTTGAATCAATATTTTTATGCTAATTTGTGGATAAAAACAAAAGGTACGGATAAGAGAATGTGATTCTTTCATGATTATTATTAGCATAGAAACAAAGTTTGGTGGATTAGGAATTCAAGAAGGATATTATTGTCTTGCATTTCTTTGTCACTCTTTATCTAAAAAGAAAACATTTTCCATGATTAGTATTTTAATAGAATAGGAGTTTATTTCGTGGAGATTTCTTTATTAAAATAACAAAAAGTTATAAGGACATGTGTATAATTTAGCTCAACAAAATTCCAACATTTAAACATGGTTTCCATAAGAACTTATTCAAAGAGATGTGTTCCAATTGGGAAGTGGATGGATTGCTTTCAATCTATATCTTTAGCATTTGTGTTCTTTAGTGTTTTTGTCTTTTAATTTGAAACAATTGAGTCTTTAAAAGGATAATTAAGTTAATTAATCATTCTCCTTTTGTTGTTTGCCATGTGTTTAAATACTTATTAGAGACTTGAAATTTTGAAATAATGGTTGACCATTACTTTGGATAATGTTTGGGAGTTTAGTAATTCACAACATCTATTAACTCTTGATTTTGGTTTTATTGGATGTATTTAAAGAATATTCAGTACAGTCCACGTATTTTGGATAAAATATTCACTTTGGTCTCATATAACTAACATAACACTCGCATGGCAATGCAGCCAAGTATTTGTACCTTTTTTATATTAAATTAATTAACGTTGAAGCGGATATTTAAAATCTATGTATGTTACTATTAACATATCTAGTTCACATAGTAAATGTGTCAATATTTGGGAAATATTGTTTTTTCAATAAAATGTATTTTTATATTTTATATATTTTATTTGCACACCCATCATTTTCGTCGTTATTTTTTCCTTCACCTCATCCATCAAAGTCTTCTCATCAAGTTTCGTTCTTCATCTTTTATTTTGTTTATTTTCTTTATTTATCTTATCTTCTTTTTATCTTCATTTTTATCCTCAGCCATGAGTTGCAAAAATGCTAGAAAAAATGCAAAATTAAAAAAAGTAATTGACCTTAATACCTTCATCTTCAAACGTGAGTTGCATGAAAAAAATAATAATAAAAAACATAAAATAAGAACTACGAACTAGTCTAACGATAACTGCCCATACGACCATACTTATAATTAAGGGACTTGAGTTCGAACCTCTCATATTACAATTCGTTTGTTGACTTTATAAAAAAAACACAAAATAAAAAAAATAAAAAATAAACAGTTGACCTCAATAATTTAATCTTTAAACTTCAACAAAAGAGTTTGAATTATTAGGAACAGGCATTTCCGGATTCATTGCATTGTTTTCAGAGATGTTTATCAAAGTGGTTGATGCATGAGTACTTGTTTTCCATTTTTCTTCGCATGAGATGAGATTCATTGCACTTTGTATCTTTAAATGATGAAGCGGGCCTACAGTTGCAATAATCAATGGCAAAAAAGACGTATTCATGAATTTTTCCCCATGAACTTGATTTATTCTTAAACCATTCAATATTAAATCATCAAGTTGGGTTGTAGTCTTATTATTAACAGCATGATTTAAATGCAGCATACAATATTAATTTTTTTTTTCTATCAAGGCATGATTTTTTGCTTTAGAATTTCCTATTGAAAGCAATCTGAAGAAAGATACGTCTACGTATGTATGTATATATATATATCATGGTGTATTGCACCAAAAAATAGATGCGTACCTTGCATGGTTTTCTACACCTACGGATTTGCACTCATATTTGTCCAGCGATTCTATCCAATTCATCAAGCACTCTCTTGAATTCCTAAGCGCTATATCGGCTGACCTCACCAACAACACAACATAGACCCAGAAATGATTCTCACCACCTGACTGAGAAGATTTTTATTGTCTACAGGTGGATCTCGTGGTCTCAATCATTATTCGTCTCTCCCATTTCTGTTTATTTTTTCTTCCATGTTTATTTTCATTTGGTTTTTTTAATGAATTCGTGATTTATTTATTTATGTTTTTAATATAGATGTGCATTGAATGGTAATTCACTTATATTATCACATCAGTTGGACATGTTGCATCATGCATAATAAAAAATCATTCCAGAACTAGTTTTCATGTCTCTGGTCCGGTATAAAAGTGATTTAATATAAAGATTAATTTAACACATAACATACTTGGTAATGGATGTCACTTATTAGGAATGTCTTCTTAAAGATATACTGTACAAAAAAATAACATTACTTTCTATTGGTTTCAGGCCCATTTTTTGGGCTAGTAATATTGGGCTTGAGGCCCCATGAAGCAATATCAACTTGTGGAGTACAAACAAGGTAATTTAAGTGCAGAGAAGTGCATGTAAAAAAGGCAGTCAGCTCAATGCTAAAAGATGATGTTTGTATTCTTGTGAACCTCTAGCTTATATGTAGAGAGGTGAACCTTGTTATCCCATAAATTGAATTAGTGGAAACAATCTAAGAGGTTTTAAGGAGTCTCGTGATTTTCTCCCGATCTTAAAAAGTTTTTCATGCTAAAAGCTTATTGCTAAATTGGTTTGTAAACTAACATCTTATTCTAACATTCAAGAATGGTGAGGGTTAATTTACATGCTTTAATTATGTATTTCTAGGGTCGTGACCTTCCCAATTGGATCATGAAAGGTTTTTGAGGGCCTGGGTTTTTCTTTTAATTTTTTTGCTTCTGTGTTGTATGGTGTTAGTTCGTTAGCTCCTCTCTTCCTTTTTTTTTGTTTGTTTTTTTTATTAATAAATAGATGGTCTTTTTTAAAAACATTTAAGAATGGCACTGAAGTTGTTTGGAGTCGCTTGAAGGTGCATGTGGCCATACTAGCAAGCATACGGGTTTACACTCATATTGGAGGCTGCACAACACAACTTGGAAACTATGCCGATCATAGTGCACTTATATATGTGGCTATGTAAAGCCACCATAGAGCCATATGAATAAGTATGCGTTTCGTACAAAAACCTGCACACTACAACCAAAGAACTGTGTGGGCTAAAATACGATTTTATATGTGACGGTGTACATAAACAGTAACTTGCTACAATAAATATAAACAACTTTGTGAACAAAAATTCCCATTGAAAATCTGAAACATTGCTCCAGGATTTTTATTAATAGAGTGGTCTAACCCCAACACTTTCATATAAATTTCTCTGGTATTTTTTTTTATTTAAAAGTTATTGACCGAATTTTCTTATAAATAAAAGGACTTTTTTATTCAAATTATTTATCTTACAATCATTTATTGCATTATTAACATCTTCCCTAAATAGATGAAAAATTAAAACAAAATCCAATAACAAAATATTTTGAAGATCACATTCCATTTTTTAGGAAATAACAACATGTTGACAACCAATAAAAAATATATATAAATGGTAATGAATCTTTTAAAGATCATGGTTTAATCTTAGCAAAAGAAATAATAAACGTTATGAATCCCAAGTTCAGGGATCCAAAAATAATTTCCCATCAAAAACTATATTACATTAAATTTTTAAAAAAGAAAAACTATTTATAAATATATTTAATTTGCAAAAATAACCAAATCACAACCATTAACCAACGTCAAGGCAATCGTACGGTGATAAAGTTATACACGTGGCGGTGTTTGAGCAGAACTATGAACAAGATTGTCTTTATTGGGTTGGATCACGATAGTTAAATAATGGAAAGAGGAACAGGTTATGCCTTAACTCGTGCGTGGCGATCTGAGGGTTTGGGAAACCCAGGCGTCAGTGATTGTGCATCGATATCATCTCAATTTCGATTCGATTCGAATCGATTCCGTCCCAGGGCGAAAGGAGGAGTTTTTCGAGCGATGGGGAAGCGGAAGAATGCTGATTCGGGTATGATTCTTGATGCTTTTAAACCCCATTCTGCATTCGTTGTTTGATTCTATTGTTCTGGGGCTTTAAATTTTGATTTGGTGTTCAGTTTTGTGGTGAATTGGAGTGATTGGTTTTTGAAGCTTTCTTTTTCTTTATGTTTGGATTTTTCTTTCAAATGAGATGTGAATTTGTGTTTTTGATGGAAAAAATTGTGGATTTAGGGTTTATAGCTCGCGGGGTGATCACTCTTTGGCCGTTCTTGCTGGTTTTCTTGTTTTGAGGTTGATTAGATGAATTTATTGATAATAGTTGATGAGCTGAGGCTTGGTATTATAGTTCAATGACGAAATGATTTGAATTAGGGAGAGGTTTTTTGTAATGAAGTAATTGACGTTTTGTAGAGTTCTCTGTGAAGTAGCAATATGGATGAAAGGATTTATTTTGCCCTTTTGATTCAAAATGTAAATTTTGCTTCTAATAGGAATTGAATAACTTCAGTTAAACCTTTGTATTCTTAATGTGGAAGCATTTACGAAAATTGCTTGTGGGCAAATCGGGGCAGGTTTTGATTTGTTTTCCAGTGAATAGTAGTGTTGTTCTTCAAGGAGGAGTATATTCCAAGTTTTGTTTATAGGGCATTGGAAGAAGGGGAGCTACTGAGCTGGTATGGACATGTTTGGCAATTGTTATTAGTATTGTTGTTAGTATTTTTGGGTTTAGTGTGAGATGAGGTCCATGTTTAAGAAAAAGAATGGAGGACATGAATTCAAGCATCATAATGATGACAACGTTTTTTGCTCCATTTCAAGCATGTTTGGTGTACTCGAGTAATGCAACGGTTTGTTTGTCATGCTTGAGTAATGCAACGGTTTGTTTGTCGTGCTTGAGTAATGCAATGGTTTGTTTGTCGTGCTCGAGTAATGCAATGGTTTGCTTTCTCTCTTGACGTTTTGTGCCTGTCCAACATGTAGTGCTTGTTGCTAGATACAACCAGTCTTTCATATTCTACAAGGTTTTGAATTGTTGTTCTAAGGCTCGGAAATGTTGCAGTGCAAAAGAAAGGGTTCAGCTTCTGCCTTTTGATATTCAATTAAAAGCCTGCTTGAAAGTATTTGTAGCAAGTCTGTAATAACTCCGTAACGGACTTGATATAGTAACTTCTGCCCTGGTATTATATCAATAATCACTTAGTAGACCTTATTTGGATGTTAATTATAGCTGTTGTTTTGGTGGTTCGATTGACTTGGATATGATAAATTGAGTTAATTGGTGAAATATTGAATAGATGGGATTCTAACTATACATCAATTTCACCCAACGAAGGGTAATAGGCCTTGGTTAGCAAAATAAACTGGATGAAATAACTGTCAAAGAAACCTACCGACTTGATATACTAACTTCTGCCCTGGTATTATATCAATAATCACTTAGTAGACCTTGGATGTTAATTATAGCTGTTGTTTTGGTGGTTCCATTGAATTGGGTATGATAAACTGAGTTAATTGGTGAAATATTGAATAGATGTGATTCTAACTATACATCAATTTCATCCAATGAAGGGTAATAGGCCTTGGTTAGCAAAATAAATTGGATGAAATAAGTGTCAAAGAAACCTACCTGGGGATCAGTAAATTAAACCATAATTAAGTATAGAACTGCTCCAACTGTAGCTTAATAGGCTTTTAGAGTTCAGACTCACATTAAATCCAAGATACGTACAATATTGAAATTTCTACTTTTTAAGTTCTTTTTCTTACTTTCAGACGGTATTATTTTAACTTTTGAAGATTTTTTATTTACATTTTGATTAACTCTTTTCTTTTGGAAAAAATATAGACTGAAATCAAAACAAGTGAAATTTCCATAACAAAAACAAACAGAACACAAGGGACAATTACTGAAACTATAACTTCAAATGTCAATGTCCCAGCTGCTCTCTTTATGCACTGCCAAAATCAGCATGTCATGTCCAATGTCTAAAGTCCATCTTTTTTTGAAGTATGAGTTTGTAATGGTTTCCTGCAAACGGTTCGGAATTCAAGCCCAAGTAGAACTTTAGTAGTCTATTCAATGGTTTTAGAGAATGGTCATTATTTGTTTCTCGGTGGTCATGTTCTATTGCTATGATTACTTTTGTCATGATATTTTTTTTGCGAGTTGAAAGATCAGGAAGAGTGTTTTGTTCATTTAATCTGCAGGGGTCCATCCTAGTGAAGAAAACCAGAAGCATGACAAGAAGAGGAATAGATCATCACCATCGGAAAGTGATGTGGGCAAAAAGGGGGAAATTATGATCGGTACTTCATTGAAGGCAACAAATGCAGAGAATAGAGAGCATGCCATGTCTTCAATGCATGATTCAGACCCCATCAGGGAGGATGAATTTGCTACTTCATCAGGAACTACGGGGGTTGTTGTGCCAGAAAGAACTAATAAAGTTTGTGCAACCCTCGATGGAAATTTGTCTGTGAAAGGTGAAATCATCTCAAAAATGGGCAACAATAACAGAGAAAAGGGTTTTATGAAGAAATATTCAAAGAGGAAGGGGAATAATTCATGTGAGCAGCCACCCAGTAAAAGTTTATCAGCACTCAGAAATTTGGAAATAGATTCAAAAAGTGACAGTCTTAATGAAACACACAACAGTAGCAAGCTGATGATTTCTGTCAAGCAGGAAGACTTCATCCCAAATGCTGCAGATGATAACCCTGAAGAAATGGCTGGTAAAATAGATTCATCTTTGCTAGAGAATAAAAGCAGTTTATCAGTAAAGACCAAATATTACCGGAGAAAGCATAAAGCTAAGGCTATATCTGAAAGTCACTCTTCTGACAGTTGCCCATCTTTGGCTGATTCTATGGTCTTGGACACATCAGGGAACAATAATTCTGATGCGTCTGTTAGTGACAGTATGAAATCACCTGGTGAAATGGCAGGAGGTCAATCAAATAATCTGCAGTCATGTTCAAAAAAGAGCTGCATGGTATCTGACATAAATTCAACATCATATGAAGCAAAAAATTTTAAGCCATGGCCTAGAAAAAAGATAATTTGGCGGGAGAAAACTTATTCTAACTCTGGCTCTTGTCGAGAGATTCCTTCGGGCCCCTCAGATCGTGCTTTGCAATGTTCCGCTGCTAATAGGATGTCTGCATCAAAAGTTGCAGACCCTGATTTAGAGAATCAGAGTAATAATGAAGCTTCAGCAAGGAGGGGCCAGATTATTCTTTTTGAGGAAGAACACATTTCCAAGAGCGCAGGCTTTGGCATTGCTGAAAAAGTAGAGAAACCCCCTGAGGTTGATATGAAACCCAATGATGCTAAGAAAACAAAATCAAGAAGGCGAAATAGGCACAGAGGCCGTGGAAAAGGTAAGGTCTCTAATCTTAATGCTGTGGTATCTCCTGCATTGTCCAGTAATGATGTTATCTCTGCCGGCAATTCAACTTTACTTGGGACCACTGATTTGGATTCTTCTGGAGGGAACAATATTACCGAATCAACTATGGATAATCTAGTATCAATAGTTGAGGAGTGCAGAAATACCATAAGAGAGGGTGGGCTTGTAGTTTCAGATTCGAGTGAAGTGCTTCCCAAGCTCTCTATGCAAATCAATGCAGCAGATTTAAGTCTTGAAACAAAACCAAAAAAAGAGGCAAATGATCATGACTCATCAGAAATTGATTTGAGTTGTCATCCTGGCATCAGTTCATCTCGATTGGAAACTTTGGAGATGGATGAAATGTTGGAAAGGGATGAAGTTGATTCTTCATCTGGGAACAGTTTGAAGAGTCATGTTCTCTCAGAAGGCTCTTGTTTGATTGGTGGTCCTAATGATACTTCTCAAGTCAGAAGCAGCATCCATCTTAAGGAGGATTCAAGCTCATGTCTTGATGCCCTTAATAGCAAGGAGGCCAAGAAGAGGGAGAATGGTAAATGCTCAGATTGTACGATAGAACAGATCCCTGGGGATAAGCCGGGGCAGCAGTTGGATTGTGTAGGATTTTCTCAGGCTGATGGTTCTATCATGGCAACTACATCTAAAGTAAGGAACAGGAAGAAAGAAATGAAACATGCTGTAGAAGACTCAGGAGAACTTACTGGTGCTTGTCTGGAAAAGGGTGTGGAGTTCTTTCATGTGATCAATAATTCTCCAGTTATAGATGCTGGTTCTGTAAAACAAAGTCTGGAAGTGATTCCAGCTGATTGCAAGGATAAAGCTAGTTTGCCTCCTTCGCCAATTAGAGGTGTTATAGATGATTTCACATCTTCCGATTTAACAAACAAACAGAATGGTTCATTGGATTTGCTTAGTGGGGAAGAAGGCAGCTTTTCTTTTCAAATAGTAAGCAATGCTATTAAAGAAAAGTCGCATGAAAGAAATCTTGAGGAGTCCTTTGAGTCGACGAATAAGATTGCCTGTCAGAATGCGAAACCTAGTACTCATGAAAACAGTCCTTCAATATCTCCATCTCTGTGCGATAGTGGAGTAATTGTTTGCCTGGAGGAAAAAGTTATGTCTTTACCAAGGGACCATTTTGTGGAGGATGTTCCCTCAGATGTTATCGAGAATCAAGATAAGAACCTGGAGGAGAAGATCTTTTCACCACAAAGAGCTGTAATAAGTTCTAACAGAAAAAAATTGCTTGTCCTTGATTTAAATGGCTTGCTTGCTGATATTACTATGGATACTTATAGAATGCATAGGGCACACAGAAGGGTCGGGGGAAAGTCACGTGAGATTCTAATTCTACTTATTGATTTTCTTTATGTTATTATGGCTAATATCGTTTTGAACTGCTAGGTTCTGACAATTATTTGCTTTTTTCTTCTCAGTTTTCAAAAGGCCTTACTGTGATGATTTTCTGAAGTTTTGTTTTGAGAAGTTCAATATTGGTGTTTGGTCCTCTAGAAAAATGTATGTCTTCAAGCTATTACCATCAGAATTTGTTTTTTTCCCCACTTTTGTTCACTTGCATCTTTTTAATAGTTAAAAGTGTTATCTGCCAACTCAGTGCTACTATTTGGTTCCTTGAACTCTTGAAATTCACATATTCTTAAACTTTTGCAGGTACAATGTGGATATTGTGGTTGAGTGTCTCATGAGAAACACAAAAGATAAGCTCTTGTTCTGTTGGGTAGGTGACCTTCTAATTGCTGGAAAAAAGCTATCACATTTTTATTGGACTTTAATAAATTTAATTGATTGGGTGACATATGCATTTATGTTGCTAGTGTTGATGTTCTTATCTTTATTTAGTTTCATATTTTTATCTCATTAAGCCTGGTATTTATGTGTGCAGTTACTCTTTTACAGATTTGCTTGCACAGATCCAATCTTCTTATCATGTCCTGTACTATAGATGCACTAAAGTAACTTGATTTAGATCAAGTTGAGCAACCTTATTCCTACAATCTTCTTTATGCTTACATAAATTTCCTCTTTGACTTGGAAATTATTTGCTATTAATTAGTATGATCAAGCAGCTTAGTAAAGATGCTTGCTGTTTGATGTCCTCTATATTTGAAGTTGACAATGTGTTCTAACCAAGAGAAAACGTGTGCCTCCAGGGGAATGGTGGTTGATTGAATATTCGTGTGTGTGTGTGTGTGTTTCTTACCTGGTAATATTTACTCATATTTGATGTGAAGTTAATTCGCTGTCTTAGAAACCTTCCTCTTGTCTCAGAACAATAAGTCATACTTCTTCCAAGATCATGTAGAATGATTTAAGGCAATGTGAGCCCATCATTGACTTTGATCTAAAAGAAGATCATTACTTTCCACTACAGATAGTTTTGCTAATTAAAAATGATATTGTTACAGTGAAAACTAAGTCTTTTGACTCCATGATATTTGCCCATGATCCTTACACTTTTCTAAGGTGATTGTTTACCCTGGCTCTCCTTGCACTTTACCTACTAATAGCCGCTGTGAGAAAGAGTGTTGACCTATCAAATGGAAATTATAACTGACTTTGAAGTATTGGCCTACTTCATTTGATAGATTGTGTATTTTTGCCATGATATTCAGTTGAAAGCCTAACTGGTCACTTTCTTCCTAGATAAAATTTCAGGAACTCATTGAAATTAAGGTGTTTTATTATCATTTTTTAAGGTTTAAATGCATTTTGGGTCCCTAATCACAAGGAATATATTGAACAATTTTAATTACAGGGACAAAAGGTCAAGTGCATTCATGAACTTTTTTAAATTATGTTTTCCATGATAGATAATTATTTATTTATTCTGAGTATATATGCCTCTTTGTGCACTTGTTATATACTGGCATGCATGCATCTTGTTTTTATTCATTAAGGCAATGTTCTCATGTTAAAAGGTTGAGTGTTTGTCTTTTCTCTAAGACATATACTCTATGCTTGGATTCCTGAATGGATTGTGCATCTTAAATATATTTATTAGGAGCTATGCGGTTGGAGTTGTTGCAATGCTGTCACAATGCCCTCATAAAAAAAAATTAGCTCTTTAATGACTACAGCAAATTCTACTAAATCATAATTAATGACACAAATGTGACCTTGAGTACTTATGATTTTGATTCCCATTTTTCCAATACATTGGTGTGGGCTCCAGTGATGCAACCCAATTGAAGTTGGAGTTTTCTGTTGAGAACACTTACACACTCTCATTGATATTATCCTTGATGCATATTATTCTTGATGCTTGAGGATATTGATGAGGAGGGAGCAATTCATACATTCTTTTAATGGCTTTGCTATACATCACTATCTAAATCAAACATAAGGTGATTTCTTTGAACATTCCATGTATGCTGCATATTAGTTTTATTCTTCATTATTCACATGAAATAATAACTTACTTTTGGATAATTTGTATTGACTGATGAGTCACTTTCAGATTTTTAGAACCACATTGAATTATTCTTTTATATCTATGAATTTAATTCTATTGAATTTACGTTTGGACTTACATAGCTTCTTTTAATTTCTCATAGGACCAATCTAAATGCACCACTACGGGTCTTGGTACCATTGGAAATGTCCATAAACCTTTGGTCTTAAAGGAGTTGAGGAAGCTATGGGACAAAGAGGAACCTGAACTTCCATGGGAGTTAGGAGAGTATACACCATCCAATACATTATTGATTGATGACTCTCCATATAAGGCTCTATTGAATCCGGTAATTTATGTTCTCTAGGTCTTTCTTGCCTTGGTTTAACCCATTTATATCAGTCCCATTTTTTTATTCAGTTCTTTAGCCATATTGCATTTATATAAGGTTGTTTTTTCTGTTTGTAGCCATATACTGGCATCTTCCCTCCTCCATACAATTCAAGGGATGTAAAAGATAACTCATTAGGTCAGTCTTTAACATTTTTTTTTTTTTTTTTTTTTTTTTAATTTTCACTAACAAAAGTCAAAAAATTTCTCATTCATAATGTTTAACGTTCAGGGCCAGGAGGGGATCTTCGTCTTTATTTGGAAGGGCTTGCAGTGATTGATGATGTTCAGCAGTATGTATGCAAACACCCATTTGGCCAGGCTGCCATAACTGATAAACATCCGGACTGGAGTTTTTACATGCAGATCATCGAAAAAAGACCAGAACCTTCTGGTTTGGGTTGTGATGATCAGTAAGGATTGTTAATGATGGGGATGTTTAAAATGTTTTAAGGGACTTGATGCGATGTTTTCCTTGCAAATTGACCTGCATCTGTGAAGAGACAGTTGGCTGGTTTAAACATAGCATTACAACGAAGACAAAGAACCCAGATGTTCAAGGGTCTGTTCATAAGCATCTGGTGAAGCGCCCAATTAAGCCAAGAAATGGGCTATTTTGACTTTTTGCTCCCCCAACAAGAAGTTGGAAAGGATCTGCTTAATGTCAATGGTTTTGTCATGGGGTTTTACTTTTACCATGTGTAGAGAATCACCACATTTTTGTTCCAGCGTGACCTTTTATAGTTAGGCTATCTGTTATCAGGCAGTTTGTAGTACTACAGTTGTATCTTTAACAGCAGTAAAAGAATTAAAGTTAAAGCTAGACTAAATTTTTGAACTTGCATGACCATCTGCTTGTATTTACACTGTAAACCAGGTTCATAGGTACAAATACAGCCTTATCTCATACTTCCTTATCATGTATCTATTCTTATTCAGCTTTTTACTGTTAAAAATGGGTTAATTATGAGATTTACAGGTGTCTTCTACATGGAAATTGTTCTTTACTCAGTTTTTGGTGTTTTATTTTGCAGGAACTGATGGAAGGTTAACAAGAGGATGATACTACTCAATTTGCAATGGTTAATGGAATTCGAAAGGTGATTATTAGGAACTCTTATCTTTTTCTTTTTCTTTTGTTTTGTTTCTGAAACTTAGATTATTAGCTGCATCATCACTGGCACACCATTAAATAGATAAATATTGGACTATTCCATTGTTTGAATTTCTGATCATTTGTCAACCATTCATTCATGTGAACATGATCTAGATTGACAGCTTTTCAGTACAACGATCTGCCGTCTTTGTTGAACAGTAGATTTTTTATGATGAAAGTTGAACAGTAGACTTATAGTGGATCAAGATTCACTTGATTAGGCACTCTTTTTCTTCCCTTACTTGGTACAATGATCAACTATTTTCTTGGTATCTTGTGCTTTATTGTTGCATCCCATCAAGAGTGTATGAATCATGCCTGCACCGATGATTGAGAAACTGCCATTTTTGTTGCAGATAAAGGAAAAAAAATAAATAAAAAGGAAACCTTAAATCTTTCCGTAACTTATCATCATCAATTAAATTGTTCAGATTGGTTTATGATTTGTGAAGTCCTTGACCATTTCTTTTCAATTCATTTTGCAGATAAAGCTACATTAACTGATTGCTTAGCATGATCAATCCCTTGTTTCATGGTGAAGAAACATTATTGAAAGCTTGAATCCACATGTTTCATTTGCTTCATTTGGAAAGCAAGAACTACAAATAGAAAGGATCAAGTTTGAAGATTGCAAACTTAACACCATACTCTTTTGATTCAAGTTGGCACATCTCTATGTTTAATAATCCCCACATGCCTCATGTGCTCTGCTATATTTTTCTTATAATCATCCTCTGGTTTGATTCTTAGTATGAGTTTGGGTTCGGGCCTCGGTCCTTTAATTCATGTGCCGGATAAATCTATTGTGTTGTGTTTTGTTGTATCATCGGTTAATTATACCGGGCCCGGGTTTTTTTTGTGAAGGTAGCTTAGATTGATTAAAAAGGAAACCCCACATGAAGCTTTGGTAGGGAGAAGTTTCTTAGAAAAATGAAGAAGCATGTGGCAATCTGGTTGTAAAAATGGTTTGATTGAGCTGAGCTTTGTTGGAATTTGCCTACTTTGAGTCCTAGTGCAACCACCCATGTGATTGCTCCTACTTTATGCATGTGGTTTTGCCATCCTTTTTTATGTATTTTTGTTTTTTTTTTCATCTATCACCATCACCTTTACTTCATCTCCATCAACTTATATTTTTCTTGACTCATATATGTTCTAGGTTTAATGCATTTGAGAATATACACATGATATAATGATTTTATTATTTTAATATTATATTGATCTATTGAATGGGACATATATATTTATATATATATAAGCTAGTTTTTTCAGTTTGTGATGTATATATAACTGTTTTTGTTTTTGTTTTTTTTTAAATTTTTCTAGAAAGGCAAAAAGGTGTTTGGAGGTGCATACATATATATATATATATATATATATATAAAGAAAATAAAGGCAATGACCATCTTGCATTCATATGGAAGGTGGAATCAAATCCCAAGAGAACCATATCATTTTCCTTTAAAAAAAGAAGTAAATTAAAAAAATAAATAAACAAACAACCATTATATTTATATTTGATCACAGAGAGAGAACATTCTCCTTCTTTGGAAGCAAGTGAGAAGAAGCAACTAATCAGAGTTAAAACTAAAATTAAAAAAAAAAAATAGAAAAAAAAATGTTATTTCCTTCACAGTACTAAAACTGAATCACTCATGAGAGAGTTATATCATTCATTTCATTCTTTGTACTGAACACCAAAACATATCAAAACTTTTGGACCACCTTTCCTTTCTTTCCAAAACATAGTATTGTCCATGTATATACATGTCCCAAATCATACTATGTACAAATATAAATATAAATATAAATATAAATATAATTATAAATATAAATATAAAAATATATATATATACATAGGAAGTTGGCATTGAATGGAAAATGACAGTGGAAAGAAAAGAGAGAATGGAGAGTTGCAGGGCCCTCCTCTTTGTCCCCTGACAGCCTTCACATGCTCCCATGCAGACAGCCATTGACACCACACCTCTTTCTCAATAATCACCCCCACATGGTTTTGTAGCAATGCACCCAAAGCACCTCTGTCCCACTCCACTCCATCTCTCCCAACACTTTTTTAATTTGACAAGTTTTGTGTGAGTGAAACTCTACTTGTGTTCTTTGTCCTTTGGTTTGTTTTCCATTTTCTTTCTCAGCTAAAATTGGAGGTGTGAGTTTAATGCACTTGTATCTTGTTGTTTCCATGAGAAACTGCTGAAGCAGTCTTTTGCAGTGTTGTTGTTGTTGTTGTTGTTGTTATTGTTATTATTGTTGTTGTCTTTTTGGTTTCAAGCATGTCAGCAAAGTTTCTTCATTCTTTTGCTGATGAGAGCCAGGAGTTGCAGAAGCAAATTGGTTGTATGACTGGGATTCTTCAGATGTTTGACAGGCATCATCTTATCACTGGAAGGAGATCCCATGGTTCTCATACTCATAACAGGCTTCCTTCAGGTAAGGCTTTCTTTTCTCATTATAGAATTGAATCAGGATACAAGGTATTGTTTTTAAGTTTTGATTTCTTGGAGTTTGTTGTTTGAATTGTGATTATATTGTAGTGTTTTTTATTTTTCCTTAGAATTGACCAATTCCTTGTCATTCTGATGAATTAATTAAATTTGGAGAGTGTTTTCTTCTTGTTGTCATATTGCTAAAGTTTGTGATTGGGTATCACTAACCATTCAGTTAATTCCAATCAGTAAATTGTTTAATTCTTGTATATTTGCTCATGTTTCTTTGTTAATTTTCTCTGAAGATATCAGGATTATTTTTTCTGCAGGTCATGGACATCCAAACAATATTAATCATAGATCAGATGTTCTTGTTCTGGTGAATTCTCTACCTGAGATTTCTGACAAGAACTTTTACTCTTTTTTTTTTAGAAACTTTGATGATTTACTTTGATTTCACTTTATGTAGGAGAAAAATTCAAGCAAGAGTTTCAGCGAGAACCGGAGGGTTTCAATGGAATCATCCAGGAATTCCTTCTCATCTTCATCCTGTTCTTCATCATTCTCTTCTTTGGATTGTAACAAATCAACACAAGAACCTTCATCATCATTTGACCGGTTCATCGCACAAGATATCTCTTCACCAAGTCCACCGTTGGATTCATCGGTGCACTCTCGCCGGCAGTCCCTTGATTTCCGAGAAGTTGTGAAGGATTCCATTAATAGAGATAGTAGTAGTTTGTCGGTTAAAACTTCTTCAAAGAAGGAATCGAAGAACAATGGATTGAATTTGAAGCCTAGAGACTCTCCGAGGCCTATTACCGGTCTCAATGATCCACGTAGAGTTCTTGTGAAGCTAAAAGAATCACCTTGGAATTATCCAGAAACTAGTGAGCTACCGAGATTGTCATATGATCGAAAAGATGCTTCCATTTTGTCGGAATCAAGAGACACTCCTAGATTTTCATATGATGGACGAGAGGCTTCGCGGATGTCTCTTGATTCCAGAGACAATGGAAGGTTTGTCTCTAAACTTAGAGAGGCTCCAAGGCTGTCATTGGATAGCCGGCAAGGAAATGCGAGGAATTCTAATTTGCATTCGAAGTTGAATTCAATACTCAATGATTATGATTCTGTTAGTGTCCATCAAAGATCTTCTTCTATGGCTTCGAATGTTGTCGCGAAGCTTATGGGATTGGAAGCACTGCCAAGTAAAGAGAGTGCTAATAACATCTCATTGACGCCATTGAAGAGTTCGGTCAAGGACCCTCTGACACCGAGACCGAAAAATCGTGATACTGTAATGAAACCAATGGCGAATTCAAGGCTTCCGATGGAAACTGCTCCTTGGAAGCAACATGATGAGAAGGTTTGCACCCCAAAAAAATCAGGATTTGGAAATCGCGAAGTTCCAGTGAAGCAGCAAACTGAAACTGTTTACAGTGAAATCGAAAGGAGACTAAAAGAGCTTGAGTTCAGACAATCCAATAAAGATCTCAGAGCTCTTAAGCAGATTTTGGATGCAATGCAGGACAAAGGGATGTTGAAGAAATCAAAAGGCGAAGAACAAAACTCTGAAGCACCATCATCCTGGGAAACCACTCGAACGAAGGTTGCTCAGAATGTTAGATCAACAATGATTCGAAACCAAGTGGTTTCACATTCATTTCCTTCACTGCCGAAAAGTGTTGCTAGTCCAAGAGCTTATGAGTCTCCAATTGTTATCATGAAGCCTGCCAAAAGTGTTAGGAAATCAGGTCTTACCGGCTCGTCAGTAATTCATTTGGAAGGCTTACCGAAGCTTCAGAGGCTGAACACAAGTGAAGTTTCAGTGAAAAAGAAGCCGACAAGAGACCGAACTAGAGCCACGAACAGAGTAGAAGATAGCAATTTGCAGAGAAATCCATCAAGATTGATACCGAAAGCAAACACTGGAAACTCAGTTAAGACTACGAATTCGTTGAGCCCGAGATTGCCGCAGAGAAAACTCGATGCGGAGAAGAAATTAAATCGTCCACCTATTCCTTCTTCGGAAACAAATAAGCATCGAAAACAGTCTGTAAGTAAGCAGCCATCAGAATCAGTTTCGCCGAGAGGTAGACTCGGGCGAAAATCAGTTCAAGTGCCACCAAATGAGGATCAATTGAGTGAAGCAAGCAGTGAAACAACAAGAAATCTCAGGCATCAAGGTGATGATATTTCTGTACAATCAGATAATAATATTAGCTTGGCATCAGAGGTAGACAATATTGATGTAACAAGTGCTGCTATTTCCGAAGAAATGCAAGATCGCGAGAGTTCTTCATTGGAAAAGGTGACCATACTGCATTCCATATCATCAATTCAATGTCAGTATATCAGAATACCAGACTTAATTTTCTAATTTTTCTGTTTCATTTCTCTTGTTTTCTATCTCATCAGAAATCACAGGTTAATCTGAATGAAGTTGTCTTAACTGTTGTTCCTGAACAACCAAGTCCTGTGAGTGTCCTAGATGCCTCATTTTACCAGGACGAATTGCCGGTGAAAAGGATTTCAAATGAATTTAAAGGTGAGTATATTTAAATCTAAAACAATCATAGGAATAACTTGTAGAATTTTGATCGTATTCAGGCGCTTATTATGGTACTTGTTTGTTTAGATGACGTTGGCTCAGAGAATTCGATTTCTGAAGTTGATCGCAAGAAGCTTGCAAACATTGAGATATTGGTTCAGAAGCTGTGTCAGCTAAGCTCAACTGATGCCGAAACTCAAACTGCTGATCACATTGCCTCATTGTGTGAAACTCAGAATCCCGACCACCGATACGTATCGGAGATCCTCCTGGCCTCAGGCCTTCTAATGAAAGATCTAACATCCAGATTAACAGCTCCAATGTCCATTCAACTTCACCCTTCCGGCCACCCGATAAACCCTGACTTATTCACTGTCCTCGAACAAACAAAATCAGGCTTGCTCTCTCAACTCAAACCTGTCCCTGAAACCAATCTCAAGCCAAAGTCTAGCCCAGAGAAGCTTCACCGAAAGCTTGTTTTCGATGTGGTAAATGAAGTACTAGTCCAGAAACTAGAATTAACAAATCATGATCCTCTTTCCACCTTATTCATCAGAACCAGAAAATTTGCAAGGAATCTTCCTACCGGACATCGGTTACTCAAAGAAGTTTGTGCAGAGATTGATGAACTGCAGTCTGAGAGCTCAAAGGATGTCAATGGTGAGGAAAACAACAACTTGATATCCGGCGAACATGTGCTTCAACATGAACAAGGATGGGAGAACTTTGGAACAGAAATGCCGAGTTTGGTCTTAGAGATCGAAAGATCGATATTCAAGGAACTCATTGATGAGGTTGTGTGTGGTGAAACTAATGCTGCTGCTGGATTGCATGCAAAATTAAGCAGAAGAAGAAGACAATTATTTGCCAAGTGATTGCACTCATTCATGCACTAGTTTTTTATTTTCTTCTTTCCTTCAATAGAAAATATAACTACTAGTGAATAAATTTGTATACAAATTGTTTAAATTTGGAATTTATGTCCAAATGTTTGCTGATTTCTGAGAAATGAATGAAGTTATTGAAGTTAGTGATCTAAAATTGTTTGCAAAAACTCTTGTGCTCAGATGAATGAAAGAACAATAGAATTTAACAGAGAAAAACTACTTTCTCTTG
Organism: Dioscorea cayenensis subsp. rotundata; assembly: GCF_009730915.1. NCBI lineage: Eukaryota > Viridiplantae > Streptophyta > Magnoliopsida > Dioscoreales > Dioscoreaceae > Dioscorea > Dioscorea cayenensis. Next base: position 22,971,282 of record NC_052485.1, on the reverse strand, counting down.
GTTGCTTGAATAAGAGATTTTTTTTTTTTGAAAAATATTATATATGTATTTGTAATTTGTGATATCATATAAAGTAAGTTAAAATATTTAATAAAAAACAGCCCTTAAGACACACTTAACTTTGTTTATTTTATATTATTTTAATTATTTTTTATTTAAAAGAGGACAGTTTGATATCTAAAATAATTATAACTTATTATTTAATGTAAAATAAAATATTACAAATTATTTGTATTTAGAAAATAAACTAATTTGCGATGATATATATATCATCACAATTGAAAGCGGTTTATCTATTTTTTATTTTAATATATATATATATATAATTGGGCTATATTAACTTTTTCTCATGTTTTTCTTTTAGACAAATACAAAACTCCTAGTTGATCTTGACCGTCCGATCTTCTGCCCCAATCTTGATGCATTCGATAGAACTAGATAGATGGATAGATAGATGAGAGCTCGTAGTATAGAAGAGAAGGCGAGGTAGAGCGAGTGCGAGAGAGAGAGAGAAAAGGAGGAGAAGAGGATGGAGAAGTACTTCGGGAATCCATACAGAGGGGATCCAGGGGTTCCGCACACGGATCCGGATAGGTTTTGGAACATTTGGATCGGTTCCTTTGCTTTCTCCGCATTAACTTGGAACAATCCCTACTTGTGGCAACTCTCCAACCAGTTCAAGTATCTCTCTTTCTCTTTTTGTTCTTTGTTTTTCTTTGTTTTTTCATGATTTTATTTTGGTTTTTCATGGTTATATACCTTTAAAGTTCACTCCTTTACTTTGTTTGTTTACTGGAATTTCTGTAGATTGTGTTTGGATTTAGGGGAAGTAGAGAAACTCAAAGCAAGATGTGAATTTGTTTTGTTTTGTTTTTGTTTGGTTTGTTGAAGGATTTTATATGGATAAGCAAATGAAAGATGGCTTTTTGATAACAATCTATTTGCAAGTTCTCAAAAAATTGTAGGATTTATATACTGCTGTAATGTTATAAATTTTTTTGGATGTAAGGAATGAAGGATTAGGATTTGTATGCATAGCATGCCTTTTCTAAGTGTTATGTGAGAATTTAAATTGGGGAGTATGTAAAGTACAGGAGTTATATATGACTATGAAGGTTTTGAGGGTTTGGGAAACCACATTAGTGTTGAGTGTTTTGTAGTTGTAATGTCTTCATATCCATTCTTTGTTTGTTATTTCTTATACCATTGAGATGCAAGGAATTTCGCGCAAATGAAGGACTAAGTTCATTCTTACTAGTTTGCTCTTGAGGTTCTTATTGTCACAAGTTCAAAATTTATGTTCTTTCGACAATGCCGTCCTTGATCTTGTTTCTCATGCCACTTTAAAACAGAGACATAGAGTTTCACTCTGTCAGGTCGAGGGGTAATCTGGAATATAACTGTGATTTTAAACTCACTAGCCAGTAAAACTCTAGATCATGTGATGCTGTGTTAGTGCTACGAAATGAAAACAAAATATTGGAATGATATATCTTTCAAGTTCCAACCATATTTGCATGAGAATATACCTTGTTGTTTCTGATGAAGATTTACATTCAAAATGAACTGGTGTTACGTTATAGTTCTACTACCAACTTTAGTTGCCAAGTCAATGATAGCAAATGAGCTCTTTATTACCCTTTTTCAGCCAGTAACGCGAAGGGTAATTTTGAACATGCCTGCAACCATCAACTAAGGAGCTAGTGAAACTATCTGTGATATCGTGTTAGTGTTGACAAATGAGAGCAAAATAAGGAATGTGCAATATATTTCAACAGTATTTATGGATACACATGTTCTTTTGTTGTGGTTCTGTTTTATTTCAGACAAACCAAATGGCAGTTGATGAAGATTTACATGCTTGTCATTTGCAAAATAATATAGTAATATCACTTGCATTCTGGAATTATTGTCGAGGTTTTACTTCTTTTCTAACAAGCCTTGTGGTAGTCTATGAAGTAGCTTTCTGCAAACTAAATGATAGTATAGAAAATTAAGGACTGTGAGATCGCTTGAACTTTTGGATTATCCCATATTTCTTTTACTTTAATTTACCAATTTAATGCCAAATTATATAATTTATAGCTAGTGCCTGTAGGTTGCATGAAGACTTGAATTGGTTTGCTTATCTCAGAGGTTAGTTTCAGATAAACTTTGGGTTTAATTAGGAAGACAAACACATGCTGCTCTAAACTAAATGATAGCATCAGTCTATATTGACACACAATGTTAAGCAAATATTTGAATTTTTTTGCTCTTGAAGATAATTCTTTTCCTCAGATAAACTTTGGGTTTAAACTTCTTTTTTTTTTTGAAACAAAATTCTGCAGCTGGCATGATAAGGCAATGTTGTTTGAGCACTATCACTGGAAGAAAGCTATGGAGAAGAACAAACCATATGAGTTTCAGGTCAGTTTTTTAATTTCTTTTTTTCACATTAATTCTTGCTGTTCTTGGCCTGATTTGCAGCACAGGAACACAGATTCGAAATCTTCATATAGTCACTCATTTAGAAATTTACATGAAATTGCTCTTTTCTGAAAATATTGATTGAAGACAATAATACATCCTTCTGTAACTGTGTGATTTCCGACACTTGAAAGACAACCTTTCATCTTATGATAATGCCATTAACATCTATTCCCATTTGGTTTTCGTATTTTTTTCAGTGGAACAAGATGGATAAGGCTATACGGGACTCGTACTACTTCAACTGGCCTGTCTACTTCGCATAAACTGGCTTCTACTTTGAACACCTTTCGAAACTCTCTATTTACTTAAAACTGTTACCTTGTTTCGTATCACGTAGTTTGTTGTTTGAAGCAACAAGAAACATTGTTGATAACGATCGAAAGATTATCGAGTATGTTATTTGCTCACTATATTGTAAGAGTTTTGACTGAACTCAGCTTCATATGTTCTGGTTTGATTTATGAGAACATTTCTTTCTTTTTTTTCTAAAGCTTTCTATAATGGTTTGGATGGTCTAATTTTAGGAACACTTTAAACACCTAAAATATTATATACAGAGATTAAACAAAGATAAAATTACTTTAGAGTGAAAAATCAGCTAAACTTTGCAAATATGTGTTTTATATAATGGTTTTATATTGTTTTTTATGAGTATATATTTTTGATACGTGCACAAATGGGCGGGCTTGAACATAAACCAAAGGCCCACAGTCTTTGAAGAAAGCCCATAAAAAATCCAGCCCAGACCCATAACGGGTCGAAACCCGAATCCGATAACCCGGATTCTTCAGCAGAGGAGCACTATAAAAACATGATAAAACCCTAGCGAGCTCTCGGTTGCTCATCTCTCCGGCGGCGGCGGCGGCAGTGGCAGCGGCGGCGAGCGAGTGAAGGAGAGTGTGAGAGAGATGGTGTCTGGCTCTGGGATCTGCGCGCGGCGCGTGGTGGTTGATGCACGGCAGCATATGCTTGGGCGCCTGGCGTCCATCCTTGCCAAGGAGCTGCTCAATGGGCAGCGCATCGTGGTGGTGCGTTGCGAGGAGATCTGCATGTCTGGAGGCCTTGTCCGCCAGAAGATGAAGTTCCTTCGTTTTCTCCGTAAACGGATGAACACCAAGCCCTCGCATGGTCCCATCCACTATCGATCCCCGGCCAAGATCCTCTGGCGTACCATTCGAGGGTATCATCTCTTTTTCTCTTTTTTGGTGATGCTGTTTCGCTGATCTTCTTTGTGATTGCTGTTCTTTCTTTTTAAAATTTTTAATACTATTGCTATTTGTTTGATTTGATTGCATTCTTAGGCTTTTTGTTATGTATGCGTGATCATGAGGATGATTAGGAACTCAGGCTTTTTGTTATGTATGCGTGATCATGAGGATGATTAGGAACTCAGGCTTTTTGTTATGTATGCGTGATCATGAGGATGATTAGGAACTCAGGCCTTATTTGTAGTTTTTGCGAACTTATTTTCAGGAATTCTTCTTTCCATAAAATTGTGTTATTTGATGATATATATCAGCACAGTGTGTGTTTTAAGGCTTTAGATGATGATGTTGATGGTGTTGATGGACTGAATGTGCTTCATTATGCCTTCTGTCATTAGTTTCATTCTTTGAGTCGGATGAATATCTTTGTTCTCTGTTATTGATTCTAATTTTTTTGGTTTTTGGGTCTGGATTGATTGTTATGTTGATTGATATTTGCAGGATGATCCCGCACAAAACAAAGAGGGGAGCAGCAGCTTTGGCAAGGCTGAAGGCATATGAAGGTGTGCCTCCTCCGTATGACAAGATGAAGCGAATGGTCATCCCTGATGCTCTCAAGTGAGTTTGGATTTGTGATGAATTGTTTACTGAGGTTGAAGTACTAATTTTTTTTTTTAAATGATTACTTTTGATGGAGACTTTGATAATATGATTATAGGGTCTTGAGGCTTCAACCTGGACACAAGTATTGTCTCCTTGGACGACTGTCAAAGGAGGTTGGATGGAACCACTATGATACCATCAAGGTAATTCTTGCTCTCATATAACTCCCTGTTAATTTCTATTATCACTTATTTGAATTTTCATGGCTGTTTTCAACGGTTAAATGCTTGGTCTGGTGTTATAGCTTTTATAGTGGCCATTTAGTTTTGTTGTTCATAAAATTGTTGTATCTGCTGTTTCTTTTTCTTTAATTTTTTAGAATTGTATATAAATTTTGGATTGAGATAGTGAATAATTGTTTGGTCTCTCTTGGAGGATGACTAGCATGACAATAATTAGTACAATAGTTTGATAAGTCAATTTGAAAATTTATTGTTTAGTCACTCTTACATGCAAATGTTTTTGTGTTATGACTGGCAAATGGCAATTCTGGTTCCATCATGACGAGTTATTTGATAATCATGTCAGTGGTATATCTTTTCTTCTTTATCATTTGAAGGGCCACTTAATAATTTTACATGGGATGTACTATTCTAAATGGTCAAATTTAAGCAAATTCTTCACATTAGCATGCCAAACATGTCTATTTCCTTGTACATTTGTTTCTTGATGTGTAATGTGGACCTGGTATTATCCTCCCGTAAGGAAGTTACTTTCATCTACTCCCTCCGTTCCTTTTTATCTGTCACAAATCCATGTTCTTTTTTACCTGTCATTTTCAAGCATCAAGAAACATTTATTATTATTTTTTTTTCCAAAATTACCTTTAACACTCTATTCAATTCTCTTGTTGGAATTAAATATGAGAGAGAAATATGAAAATATAAATTAGGGGTAATTTTGGAAAAATAACAAATTTTTTATAAAAGTTTGTGAAATAACTAAATTCTTTGGTAAGTGAGATTCGGTTAACCACGACAGATAAAAAAGAACGGAGGGAGTATTTAAGAACCATTATTGAAATTTAGTGGACTAGATTATCTGATCTATGCGCTTAATACAAATTGCTTCCAAATCTACTACTTGGACACTATTATTTTTCAACCCTGGGTGAAATTATATAATGCATAACAATACTATTATGGAATCTTTTATCATTTTGATTTTTTGGAAAGAAGATAGTTAGGAACTAAGAACTGGTCAAAATACTAAGCTGCTGAAAATTGTGCATTGTAGCGAGTCTAGGTCTATATGCTTATACACCTTTCCTGTGAGTGTTTTTATTAGAGATATGCTACTTAGCATGCTGCTAATCCAGTTACTTGTCAGTTGCAAATAAGACAAATGATCATTCATTTAAATGTTTTTTGAGATGGATGCATGTTCTCTAATTTAAGTTGATCCCTCTTATGTTTACGTATGCTAGAGTGAATTTCTTGAGTTAAATTTACTGATCTCACATTCACTGCCCGAAATTACAGGAGTTGGAGGAGAAGAGGAAGCAAAGGGCACAGGTAACCTATGAGAGGAGGAAGCAGCTCGCCAAGCTGCGTCTCAAGGCCGAGAAGGCAGCAGAAGAGAAGCTTGGCGCCCAACTAGATATCCTGGCTCCTATAAAATATTGAGTGCACCTTCAATTGAATTCCTTGTTCTATTTGAGACAGACTACTCTTGTGGAGGTTCTAATTTCAAGGCTTGTAGCTCTCAAGGTTTTGTTTGTGATAGTATTTTATTTTTGGTATCATTTATATTTTTCTTGCACACTTAATTATTAGTTGTTTCATGTTCTGAACACGCTTGAACTTGTTCTGCCAATGTGCTTTTTTCCAGACTCATCTTGTTGTCATTAGCAAATTAGTAGTTTTATTTTTATTATTTATGTTTTAAGGTAAATTCATTGAGCAATTGAGCCACACCCTCAGTTGAAGGACCGGGGATAATTTGGTTAACATTATTTTGATTAACAATGATTAAGCCATTGATCCAGCACAAACCTTCTACATCTTTAACTTACCTTGCCATCATTCTCTCCTATTTTTTTGTTCTTATAGTATCAGCAAGAAATGTTTCTCCAAGCAAGCACTAAAATGATTTTTGATGCTCAACGTTTCAGGCAAAAATTACAGCCTCTAATCCACGAACATGACCTTGTAACCCATTCATTGGGATAGCCAGACAATTTAAACCTTATAAATAGCACATTGCCGATATGTATATTTGTATCAGCGGCAGAACTCAATGGAGGCATATTCATCGACTATGGACCTGGTGAGCGATGGCCGGAGTGAAGACCTAGCAGCGAGAAAATGACGATCAGAAACAGAATCAGCTGAAAGGTCTTCCCTTAAAGCTACCATGCCTGCTTCCCTGCATAAACCCTCGAGATCAGCTCCGGTGAAGAGATCAGTGCATTCTGCAACCCTTTTAAGGTCTACGTCGGCACACAACTTCATTTGCTGTGTGTGAATCTGTAGTATCTCATATCGGCTTTCTACATCTGGTGGAGGCACATATAACACCTGATGTATTACCAAAACAAATTAAGATCATAAGATAGATCCTCACAACAACTCGAAATCTCATTCACATATATGTGCAAGGACAAGAGGAAGTTCAGAAAAGAAATTCCTCACTATATTTGACATATAAGCACTAGACCAAACCATGGATTCATTTGGGAAGATAAATGAACACTCGGGCGCTGTCGGAAAACATACCAAATCAAAGCGACCAGGCCGCATCAGCGCAGCATCAATTGCATGAGGCCGATTTGTAGCAGCTAAGACAATAATGCCCTGCAAATGTTCCACAAGTCATGCCTTGAGCAAGATTTGTAGGGAATAGTAATCTTTCTTGTTGAGAACTTAAATAGAGTAGAACAAGAGTTTACTGTTGCTAACTCTAAACCATCCATCTCGGTCAATAATGTTGACAAAAGTCTCTCTCCAACAGTGACATTGCCGCTTGAATTTCCACCATGGCCACCGCTAATAAACATCAACATGTTGAAGCAACCATGAGATTAGTGTCAATCTGAGTAATTAAAAGTCTGGTGCAAGATTGGGCTTATTACCGTTTCGGAGCAATTGCATCAGCCTCGTCGAAGAATATGATACTTGGTGCTGCCAGACGTGCTTTTTGGAATGTTCTACGTAGCAAGGCTTCTCCTTCCCCAACATACTTTGAGTACAATTCCGCTCCACTGCAAGGCTCACAATGACTTTAACACATGGCAAGAAAAAAAAAAAAAATGTCTATAATACAAAACGATAATGTGGTTCAAGTGATCATCATAGCTTTGGAGTTCTGTAGAAAGCAAATGCGCACCCATAACATTGATTATTTCCTTTTGAGCATCATCTGGAAAACCTTGCATGCTAAATATAAATTTGGAATTCAGAAATTCATTAATACTGTAACACAACAGACACTCATTTTGCATACATGCATTCCCTAATTGAATCAGCACAAAGACCCACCAAAACAACTGTTTGAATTTTGTATCAAAAAGGTGAAGTCAAAGATCCTTAACAATAGAGTTGGATCGATTCAAGATGGTAACATGTTCAATCACATGAAGAGCATACCTTAGGGAAAAGAAAGATGCCTGAGCAGCATGAGCTGCGGCCTTGGCAAGGGTAGTCTTTGAGCAACCTGGAGGTCCATGTAAGAGAATACCACGCACTGGTGATATCCCTAATCTTGCAAATGCATCAGCATGTTTTATAGGCCACTCAACAGCCTGCTGGAGTTTTTTCTGTTTACAATAGTGAAATTAAACTTACAAGGAAAAGGATAATTATTGTGTAAACTAAAGGATGCAAAAACAAAGCTGACCTTTAAACTTTTTAGTCCTCCGATATCATCCCATGATACCTTTGAAACTTCTTTAGAAGCACCTCTTGTTATACTTGCACCAACCTCAGATCTTGCGAAATCCCAATCCTCCATTGTCAACAAAATTCCATTTTCTCCCATCCCAGCATTTGAGCCCCTTCGTTGTGCAAATCTAGCAGCTTCACGGCATAAGGCTTTTAAATCCGCACCAACATATCCATTGCACGATGCAGCAATAACTTCTAAATCAACATTATGATCCAAGGGTAGATTTTTTGCATAGAGCTGAAAGCAATAAATTCATACGATTAGAACAAATCATGGGCATGACATGATTATGCGAGCATTTTCAGCTCATGCCATAACCTAACTACCAACAAGGTTCTCTCTTTAATACCTTAGTGACTAGTACAACAAAGTTTACATCAAGTCATGCCATGAAAGCTTTCTTAGCAACAAAAACTGATTGATAAAATGCTTTCAGAGAACAAAGGATACTAACGAGGACAGATTAATTTCAAATCCACCTGAATAATTTGTAAACGTTCCTCAGCAGTAGGAACTGCAACTTCAACTTCTGAGTCAAAGCGACCTGGCCTTCGTAATGCCGGATCCACACTATCCACCCTGAGCAAACATAAGTAGATAGCAATTTCCAATTTATATGAAACCAAACAAGAGAAAATTCACTGGTATTGACAAAAAGACAATGATGCAGGGTACTAGTTTAATGTATACCTCCACAGCTAGTATACCTGTTAGTTGAGGCTACAACAACAATGTGTGGTAGAGGCTTCAATAAAGACTTGCTTCCATCCATCAGTGTTAAGAGCTGACCAACTATGCGAGATTCTTGTTCTTTTCTAGGTGAAGGTATCGAAATCAAAAACTTGACGACAGCTAAAATCCATGCCATAACAAAGCAATCATCACATTAACATTTAAAAGGAACTCTCACTCATACCTATTATCTCGGCGAGGGCAAATGGCATCAAGTTCATCAATAAATATAACAGAAGGCCTCCCTGATGACGCATGTGAATACGCTTCAGAAAATGCTTCACGTAAAACCTTCTCGCTTTCTCCAGCATGTGCTCTATGAACAGAATACGGACTACAACCACCAATACAAACAAAAGCCAGTCAAAAACCATCAAAATATACTCATCAGTGACCATTATCAATTCAAAACACATCAAATTCCAATATTGTTCTAATTCAGTACCTGATCATAGTAATATGGGCACCACTTTCTCGAACTACAGCATGTACCAGGCTTGTCTGCAAGTCACATATTTGGATTTGGCTTGTAAGAAAATCTTTAATAAAAATTAAAACATTATTTCCAAAAATGGCACCTAATCTTGAAGCAAAACAAGAACTCACCACCTTTATACTTCTGGTAATGAACTGATTTTAGAGAAGATAATCCTTTTTTCCCTCCATAATTATTTTTATTAAATAATAAAAATTATGCATTTTAAGAGCAAAGATGTATGATCTTGCATTAGAACAACCTAGTTGGTCAAAAGTATGATCATAATTCATGAATATTAACTAGATCAATAAAAGAAATCAATGTATTTAAGCTTAAAAAAAAAGCTGCAAGCAATTAATACTCCACAGAAAAATCAAAGCAAGCTGAAAGAAAACAACAAGGATCGAAAAATCACACCTTTCCAGTTCCAGGCGGGCCATAAAGAAGCAACCCTCGCGGCCACTGAAAATTTCCATCCAGAATACAAAATCAAACACCAATAAATTTAAAAAAAAAAAAAAAAGGATCAAGGAAAAGCTTTGACCTTGAGGCCAAGCTTCTGGGACTCGCGGGCATAGCGAAAAGGGTAGATGACGAGCTCCCTCAGAGCTTCCAAAGCTCTTCGATTCCCCGCTATTGCTTCCTCTGCTTTCCATTTCTCCCCTTCCATCATTCAATCGAAACCCTCGAATTCGATCGCGAGAGAGAGAGAGAGAGAGAGAGAGAGAGAGAGAGAGCACGCAGCTAAAACCTAAACCCCAGAACCCTTTTTCGGGTCGGATCCTGTATAAAGATCCGAATCCGAAATTCGCGATCAAGAGGATCCGATTCGCAAGAACAGATCCGGATCCGGAAATCACTAGCGGACGTTCCTAGGGGTGTATTTGAGCCGAGCCGTTCGTGAGTAGCTCGGTGTTTGGCTCGATAAAGGCTCGTTCGTGTTCAGCTCATATTGTAAACGAGCCAAGCTTGAACATCATTTTCAAGCTCGATTAATAAACGAGCCAAACTTAAGCAGCCAAAAGCTCGGCTCGTTTTGGCTCGCGAACACAGCTCGTGACCAAGCTCATGAACAAGCTCGTTTATAAGCTCGATTGTGAGCTCGTTTATATATATATATTACATTATATATGTATATGTATATGTATATTAAGGTGTATATGTGCCTATGTCATTGTTGTCAATTTGAGTTACACATATAGGGCTATAAACTACTATTCAAAGGCTAAGCTCATTAAAAACTCAGGTCAACTAGTTCATTAAGTTAAATGAGCTCATAAGATAAACGAGCCAAACTTAAACACCACCAAACTCGGCTCATTAAATCTTGTGAAGAACTCGTTTATTGTATAATTAAAAGCTCGTTTATAGTATAATTTACAATTTTATTTGTAACAATTATTAATATAATCAAACTCAAATCGAGTTGAGTCACACTTGATAATGATTCATTAAATAAGTTTACTAAATAAAAAAATAAAATATAAAAAAAATAGTCAAGCCTTAATCAAGTTAGCTAGCTAAGTCTAAACTTCGAATTTTCTTAACAAGTTGAGCTCGAACATGAAGCTCGATTAGAGCTCGAGCTCGGTTAAAATAGTAACGAGCCAAGCTTGAACATAAAAAATGAAGCTCGAAGAAAGCTCAGCTCGAGTTCAAGCTCGATTAAATAGTAATGAGTCAAGCTTGAACAAGGCAAAGCTCGGCTCGACTCGTTTACAGCCCTATCCCATATGGATTCGGATCCAAATCAGAGTATATATATATATATATATAAAAAAGAGGAACGGTAGTCTACAAATGTTTGTAGATTTATTATCTACTAATGTTCCCAGATCACCGTTCTTTTACAACGGCTTTCATATGAACAGTAATTTTTATGAATAATTGAAAAAAATAAAAAAAATTGATGCACAATAACAAATGGGTGATGGAATGTGAATCATTTAATCACCAACGGCCTTTGAGTCAATTCGAGATTGAATCTTATCGTGAGGGCGTTCTTTTTTTGGAAAAGGACTAGGGGTCGAGCGTTGAGCCTCGCTCCCACAAAAAGTTATTTAATCGCTCATCACAACTATATATCCTTTCTCTTTATCTAGTCACTCATATAAGGCTTTGGTTATTATTTTTTTTTTATCTACAGTATTATGTATCAATTTCTCTTTGGCCTTTTCTTTCTCTAATTTTTTCTCATCTAAAGATATTCTGTGAATGTCTGGAGATTATGTTTAGTATATATATATATATATATACATATATTTCTTAGTCTTCAGTTAAGCAAATTAAAATTTTTAAACTAATTTCTTTCTCCAGATTAAGTCATAATGCACATTTCTTTCTTCAGATTAAGCATTTGATAAGTTTATGCAAAAACAGTGGAAAGTAGCCATGTATATATACAAAGGTAAGTTTCGTGTATATATGTTTGTTTAATTATATTCATCAATGTATTTGGAAGTATCAAATATCTTAATTCATGATTTCATGTAATATATCCAAAATAGATGCAAATAATTAAATATATATCTTGATTTTATTTTAGCTATATTTGGTATTATAATTATAATTATAATAATAATAATTATTATTATTCAAATTCTCTCAACTTAACACTCAACTTTTAAACAGGATTTATAAAATATACAACTGAATGCAAAACTATCATAATATTTATTTTCAAATCCAAATAACTTACAAGGAAAATGCAACGTGTTTAAAACATATATAGAAATTTGATGATCAGTGCAACTTATGTATTATTTTCTCATGCAGTCAAAATGAGAACATGATCCCTTTTTATTATTAACAATGTTTTTAATCTAATTAAAATCTATATATATAGAGAGGATACGTGCGTAGATTCAAAATCTATGAACGTCCATCCTTAATCATTGGATGAAAATTCAACAGTCTTCATCATATTAGCACAATAACAAAAAATTTATAAATAGTAGCGGTATAAAAAATTGGAATACGTAGAAAACATATCTATCCATTTTGGGAGAGAGTACAGATAAATGATTACTGTTGTTATATTTCTCTATACTCATCTCTCTCTGTCTCTCTCATCCATTTTATCTCTCTACATACATATATAATTAATAAACATGGATAAACTTTGGAAGATTATTGAGAGAAGAGAAGAAGATTGAAACGAGACATGAAGATGGGCAAATGAAAGAGTGGTCCATTAAATAGCTTGAAAGATGACCACACAACTGTTTCTCAAAAGATCAATACAGTACTATACTCTCTCTTATATATATATATATATATTCATCTAATTCCTATTATTTTTTTCCCTTCTTTTTAATCTTCATCATCATAACTTTAGGACCACAATAAACCATCAAAAACACTTACCACTCTCTCCACTGCACAGTGCCAATCTCCAACTTCTTCATCAAATCATCCATCTCTTTCTCTCTATTTAACTATTCTAACAATATTCACATATCAATATTATCATACACCAACTTAAGATGCATACATAAGAGACATGAGACAAAACACATACTGTTCCATTGCCATATGGTTTCATGGAGAACATATATATATATATATATACAACATCCAAACTTCATCTTATAAACTCTCTATTTTATCTTCATCCAAAGAAATAATGTCATTGCAAACTTCAGAAAAAAAAAAAGAAAAAGAAAAACACAATCCCACAATGTACATATATAAAATCAAACAAGCAGCTTAAGGAGATATTTTATGTAGCAATCTTGTAACAAAACACTTATTTGCAAGCATAAGACAATACCGATGACCGAAGATTATATATCGGTGTCAATGGAAGTATCTGACAGTAGAGATGTCAGACAGAGAAGATGGTAAAACAACATCTGAAGAAGAGTTATCCATTTGGAAGTGAGAGATGGAATTGTAAGATGGAAGCAATGAAGAAGGCATTGTTGTGTATGGTGAAGATAAAAGAGAGTTTCTAAGAGCTTCTTCTTCATCTTGAGCTATTGATGGATCATAATGATAAAAAGAAGAGTATGGGATTGCATTATGAAGCAAGCTTGATAAAGAATGATTAATATTGGGAACACTTTGGTTTTTGACTTGATCCGCCGCCTTAACTTCATCACCGATTGTGCAATGTTCTTCGGTTTGTTGATGATGATCTTTATTTTTGATTGAGGGATGATCTTTGGGGAAATGAATGAAGGTTGATGGAGGAGGGATCATTTGGAGAGGAGGGAGTTTATCAATTTCATGTTGAGCAGCATTGATCAACCAATCAACAACTTTGCTTGGTTGGCTAAGGCCAAGTCTATCTTGAAGATCATAGAGTTGAATTGCTGTCGAGACCGAAAGGCGGACTCTTCGGTCTCTCAATCCTCTCACTGTGCTGACTTTGCTGTGCCGATCTTTGCCTCCGAACAAACGGGAAACTCGAACAATTCTTGGATCTTTGAGTGAAGACCATGATCTCGAACCAGTTGTGAAAACTTTGTTGTTGTCCTTGTTCATGAGATTGTGTTCTTGTTTTTCTCTTGAATTTCTCATCATTTTATGAGACTCATCATCTACTCTAACAATTCTATCGATGATTTCAGTAACTGGCTTCATTCAAAGCTGATCAAGTAATTATATGTATACTATTTATCGAATCAAAGAAAATCAAACTTGCAGATTTGATCCTTGAAATATATAATTTTTCTTGAACAGAAAATAAAAAAGACTAAGTTCAATATATATACTTACTTGAGATTAATTCCGATCTTTGTAAGCAGTGACCGAAACAAACTCATTTAATATACACATGAATTGAAGTATATTTTTTGAGAGAGGAAAGCTTCTTCTTCCTCTTCTTCTTCTCTTCTTGATCTGTTGGAAACCCTGAAAGAGGAAAAGGCATGCGCATTTCCGAACATGTGGTGTAGATTTTGCTATTGTATGGACATTGCCGTCATTTTCTTTCTTTTTTTTCGGTCATGATATTCTTAGTATACATTGACTTAAGAGTTAAAAACATCGGTAAGCTTCTCACCAACTTACAGAAAGAATCTAGCTAGCTAGATGCACATGTCATGGTGGATGGTCGAAAATGACACGAATAAAAGCATTAAAACAATTCTTAATGCCGATCAGTGAACAATATCTCAGACTGAGTTTTACCGACAGTAATAACTTCATCCTCACCATAAACTTGACAAATGCGCAAAGAATTCATTCCATCTCATGATATCTAGTGTTGTTAAAGATTGTATTTATAGAAACTATAAAAACTCTTCTCAATATATAATACATACAAGCATTATGATCAGTTATTTCACAAAGTGCATAAGAAAAATGAGAAACTCATATACAACATTTGATAGTTTAAAACCCTAAAAAGAAAAAAAAGAAAAAAAAATAAAACCCTGGAAATGTTATTTAGGGACCAATACAAGGAGGACCACTGATCAACTATCTTTGCCCCACCTTTTTTTTTTTTTCTGCAGACAAATTTCCAAACAAGTTGAATCTGAGCACACTTCAAATAGAAAAACAAAAGTTGATCATGAGTTTATCCATCTCCTTGAATGCACAAACATCAAAAATTTGCTGAAACCCTAATTATTTCTCCAACTCTTTTGCATGCCCACCTCACCAACACATGACCTCTTATTATTTTTTTGTACTTGTTTTTAGTTAGGTTACTCTCTATATAGTACATAAATGGTATCATTTGTACATAATACTTTCATTTGTATTATATATATAGTACTTAGAGATTGTTAATTAAAGTGAATATTTATATGTTTGGATATATAAATTAAAGAGTAATAAGTATGGTGATGAAGAGGTGGAATTAGGGTTAAACCAAAACCCTAGGAAAGAAGAAGAAGAAGAAGGGTAGCAATGACAGGGAGAACAGGCTTAGTGACAAAAACTGAGAAAAAGAAGATGGGGGCATGAGCATGGTCCCAAACACAAAGAGGGGTAGGTTTTAAGTGGTCAGGGGTATAATTACTCGCAGATGAATTTAAGCATCCTAAATGCTTTAACGAGTACCACAGTGTTGATTTCAGTGATATTAAATAACTGTTCCTGTTTTTTTAATTATCACATGCATTTATATATCAATCTTAAAAGAGAGTGAAATGAAAGAAAGAAAGAAAGAACAAAATAAAGTTTGCTTATTGCTCTGAGACATGGTCCATGATGTATATATCTGTCTTTATAAAGCATTCATTATTTAGTTTATTGAGCATGAAACATGAAAAAAACATTGCAAGCTCTACTGCAGTGTCATTTTTTTTTACTGTCTGTCAATTAAAATTACAAGATTAAATACCTGTGAGTAATAAGGGATCACATTGACAATCAGAATTGAGAGAGATTGGAATTCCAATCAGAAAATCCAATGATTAAAATAGTTGAATCAGTTGCCAGGATGAACAATACGAATTCGATAAGCTTATTGTCATACGACTTGAGTCAAATAGAAGTAATGTCTCATATACGAAAAACAAGAGTACATGGAAAAACATTGCGCTTCCTTAAAGTAGTGAAGCCGAGGAGTTCCATGGCCTGGTGACAACAAAATAAAATAAGGATGAATTTGAATCAGGATTGTTATAACAGCAAGATAAATGAAAATCAGTATGAACAAAAGCAGATAGACTGTCTTGAGCTGTGACACTAGGGTTTACCTCCTTTGATAGTGACTAGTCAACTTGCAATATTAAAGAGATAGACATGTGTGAGATACTTTAGCAGAGATAAATTTAACTGCAAGTTTCATGTAAATCCAACCAAAGTTCAGCTTTTGTGATACTCAAGGCCGGATTTGTAGCTCTGGCTAAGTTAGCAACTAAGACTACAGTATATAACAAGAGAAATCTTTCAACAAATAATTAAGACGATTCTGATAGGTGCGATATGTTTTTAAGAGATATTGACCGAAAGATAACCTCAAACCATTCAAGAGTCTAAAACCTACACTACTCTACCAAAGAAAAGCTACTTATTACAGCGCTCCAAAATATTTATTTGAAACTTCCATAGTCCACCATCAATAAAATTTTTGGTTAAATTAACGTTTGTAAAGATTTTGTCCATACTTAACTAAAAGTAAAGAAAATTGGGGAAGTACTTTATGAACACCTCAAAGTGAGAGATTTTTAAGCTCCTAGGGCTATGAAACAATGGTCTGATAGCATCCTCCTGTATCTTTGTTTTTTTTTCCTAATCAATAAAACAATGGATAAACAACCAGCAGCCCAACTCGTTCTTGAGGAAAAACTCACACACCTTGATATTAAGTATTTTGGACAGCTCCAGAAATATGAATGGAAGCAACAAATAAATATCTAAATGTATAACTCTCTCTTATTTTCTGATAGCATGTTCTATCATAGTAGATGCTACCTGTGCTTGGGCAATCTAAGTAACAAGAATACCAGACTGGTGGATTGTCTAGCATTTTGACTTTTAAAAAAAAAAGCAGTGGTATCAATACAACCTAGAAGTAGATGACACTGTAATCATCATTGCTGAAAATAATTCTGCATCTGAAGCATCAGCATCATACCAAGTCTGTCTCCAATGTACGATAATTGACTGGAGAGACAGCATGCATAAAGTATCAACATGACATGAGAGATAGGAAAGAACCACCCCCTCTCCAAAACCTCTTTGTAAAATATAACAAATAACTTGTTAAATATTAAGGAACTAAAGTTGAGAACAAGTCTATTCCTTCCCCAATAGAACCAACAGCTAAATAAGCACCGAGGTCAAGTCTGAACCACAAAATAACAATAGATAAAACTCTTCCAATATGTAAATCATTTGTGATAAATCTTCATTGAAAAATAATAAATCTTACACTAATTTAAACAAGAGTAGAAAGTAAAATTAAGATTCTGAACCAGTCCATTTGCTCTAACAGTATCAAACTTTAGCCAACAACATCTGCTATTGACACTACAAATCAAATTTCGATAGGCACTGCTCTAAATCTAATCTATGAAAAAGTTCATGACTAATAATGCCAAAAACAAAATTAAATTTTTTTACATCTTAGTTTCAAAATCACCATTCTTCTGCCCACCAGTCCCATGGAAGGCAGGACAATTATAGTTCAAGATCCATATGACAATAGGAGGCATCAGAAAGCATTCCTAAAGAACATTGGTGCTCACAATCCCAAAATCACATCCTAAAAGTCATCAATATATGTGTGTGTAGAGCATTGACTAAACGCCAGTAACTACAGACCACTGGTGCTATAAACTTCCTTTATCTAAGACAGAAACAAGAACCAAAGAAAAAACCCAATACAAGCAAGCAAAACAAGTCTCAAAAATTTGTATCTGTTTCCCTAGATCAAAAGAATTCAACTATCAGAAAGTATGATCAATCAAGTACATTGTTAACAAGATAAAACACAAAAATTGATCAAATTCCAATGACTGAAGCCAGAGAGTGGAAAATTCACATAAAAGTGATGACTTTTTCGATTCAATTCCTATACCTCGTGCTCTCAAAATCCAAAACCCTAATATAAATTTATCAAAAAAAAAGGAACAAAATCTCACCTATTTCTGGTAACCACCACCGCAGGCATTTTCATCCTCCTCCACCTTGGCGGTCAAATAAACCCTAGGGAAATCCCCAAGATCGAAAGTCTTCTCGGCCATCATCTTCTCCACATCAGCTTTACGGAGCACGGTCCTTCGAACAGGGGGACGATCACGGCGTCGATCACGAGTATAATACTTGATATCATAGACAGTCTCAGGGTCAGATGTGGGGATTATGGCTTTCACCGGCGCGGTGGCGGGGCAGAAACGGCGGTACTCGAGTGCCATCGGTATAGCATCGCGGTACTCAGGACCAGCGCAGGGACCAGTGATCTCCCATGGCTTCTTGAAGAACCGCTTCAGAGACTGCATGAAGGTCTTGGCGGCGCCGGAGGCGGCCATCGACGGCGGCCGAACAGAGAGCGAGAGAGAGAGAGAGAAAGAGAAGTGAACGAAGACGAAGGTTTGATTTGGGAGGATATATTTCGTATTTTGCATTTAACCCCTTAACATTCATATCATTGCAAAATAGTCCTTCCTTGGTAATTTGTCTTTGAACCCCTTGAAATTCCACTATTCGTTGAGGGGGTTTTGTGGATATATATATATATATATTCCGCAAAGAGAAGCGGCTAAGCGGTTATGAAAGACGAGGGCATCACAAATTTCGGCAGAGCAAGTGAAGGTAGAGCCCGTACACACATGAGTATTAGAACTATCAGTACACAATCACTGCTCACACAATCGCACATCCAGAAATATACTCTTACTGTGATTCGAACTCTCACCATTTGTGAAGAATTCTAATGGAAATCCAAATACCAATAGACCACTTAGCAGTCGGTTTTATGGATATTTGTTCGTGCATACATTGTCACACCCACCCCTTCTACCGAGGTAAATGTGGCACCCATCAGTTAAAAATTCCTTTTTAACTGGAAACCTGACACCTCTCAGAAACCAAATCAGACTTACAAATTACAATTTACAACTTTACACCAACTGCAGGATTCAAATACAGAAATACAACAAATATAATAACTCAAATTTGTGGGTACAACCGCTACTGAGATCACGATACCAACAAATATAAAAGAAAAAGTATGGGACCCACTGCGAGTCTTGGACTTAACCCCGACTAGCTCTAAACTTGAGCAGTGCAATCTAGGGTCTTGCTCCCTGCTAGATTCTGACAGACATTCGATTGGTCAGTAGTGGCTTAATAATTTCAAATATTCAAATACGATGATATATAAAAATATATAAATACCAACTTCTCAAATAATTTTTCCAACTTTTCCAAAAATACCGGAATTCTAGCAAAAATACATTTTTTAAAGAACTTTTGAAACATAAATTCATCACAAATCAATATCAAATCAATTTTCTAAGAAAATCCAAATTGTTGTGAGAGACGCCTCCTAAGAGCTGACAGTGGGCTCGCCCTCATCACTAAACCCAAAAATAACAAGTAATATAAAAAAATCCATTCTCAATTCCACGACTGGAAAAACTCTCCCCACTTAGCCGCGTCGCGACTAGGGTTGGGAGCCGCCAAGGTCTTCATAACCTCGAGCGTTGGCCCACCGGTCCCGTGTGGTGACTCCGGGATCCGATGTATCATCCAATCGGGGCTCTACGCTCCCACCGATCCGGACAAATCAACACTCGAGTCCACCACGCCACCTCTAAAGGGCTGGCCCGTGGGGACCCACTATCTGCGATAGTCGGGGCCTTAGCCCGTCGTCACCATCCAAAACCAACATGTAAATGTAGCAATAATACAATCGTATAAATCACATCACATGGTCCTTATCCAGGGACAAGCATTCACATCACGAAAATAAACATCATTTCCACAAAAGCCAATGTCAAAAGTATAACAATCGATAAAACCAGGTAGAAAATCCGGATCCATGATACCATTCCTATTCCAGGAATGAAAACCAATTCCACAAATATTGTTGGTAAAACATTTTAAAATGCTCACATGATTTCACAAATCATTCTAAATCAAAAACATATATAACCATAGAAATAAATGCATGAATTGAATAATTAAATCACATATACATGTATTTTTCACTATTCACAAATACGTATAATTATACTGAAACCCGATGTATCAATACGATTGTCAGGGAACATCAATGCAAAAGTAAATATACGTGATACCCTCAACATTATACGCTAATTAAACATGATAAAAAGAAATACTTAAAACAATTATTTTTCAAAAATACTAGCCATTAAATAATTATTTCAAAATAATAATAATTAATCAATTATTTAAATAATAGCCACTACCAACTCACCCGGGTGTCCTTGGGTTCCTTCCTAGACTCGAAACTCCCTCCCAAGATCGAATAACACCTAATGAGAATAATATAATAAAAAAATAAATATCACATTTAAACCCAAAAATAAAAATACAATAAACAATAATAGACTCTCTATTGGGCCCACTCACTCCAATCGGTTAAAAACCCGACCTTGCATTATCCAACTGGCTTTCAATTGCACTTAAACCAACTCAATTTAGACTAAACACAGTTAAACCAATCTGAACCAATCTCAATTCCATTGAACCAAGCTCAATTGCACTGAACCAAGCTTAATTGCACTGAACCAAACTCAATCAAACTGAACCAGCTTGAACCAACTCAATTCTTATTCAAAATCCATTGAACCAACTTGGTTCAGCCCAAAACCCTTAGCCCAAATCAACTGAACCCAAACCCAAACCATCTCAACTTGATTTGATCAAGCCCAACTTAACCAAATCAATTCAACTCAACCAAATCAATTTCAACTTGGTTTGATCCAACCAAATCAATTTGGTTAAACCCAACAAATCAATTCAACCATCTTCATTAACACCTTAATCATCATCATCATCAACTTAATTAATCAAACCAAACCCTAATCTCGGTGCTACAGTAATTGCTACAGTAATTCCGGCAACCTCATCTCCATTTCAAGCGATTTTCAACTCGAATACAAGGTTTTCTCAAAACAATTTCATACACTCATCATCTACAATAATTAAACATGCTTTTTCAACCCAAATAAATCATTTTTCTTCATCAAATCCACCAAATACACACACACATACATTCAAGTATACCAATAAATAAATCATCACAATACTTACCAAACAATACTTCATCCTATTCTCCCATCCATCAGCACAAAGCTCCATCACTCCCATTTTTTCTTTCTTTGTTTTTAACTCACGGTTTCTATGTAGCGAGGGAAAGAATGAGAAGGAGATGAAAGAAGATGAACACTCAAGAGTCTAGATTTTTTTCTCCCAATGAAGTTTTTCAGCCAAAAATTTACATTTAGTCCCTCAAAACTTAACTTCTTACAAGTCAGTCCCTGCAAAAACTCACAAATGGTCCCTGAATTATGAAATAGTATTCTCAAAAGGTCCTTGGAAACTATCAAATGGTCCCTGAAGTATAACACAATATTTCAAAAAGGTCCCTACCGCCTTACCTTTCAGTCCTTGGTTTCCAGAAATATTTTATATCAATCCTTTTTCTATTACTCTTTAACCCAAAATCTTTTAAAAACTTTTACACTTAAGTCCTTGTTCTGTCCCCTTGGGGTTTCTCAACAAGATTACTCTGTAGAAAATTCTTACTGCAACTGTAGTAATACCCTGAATATATTTTCCAACAGATATGTAAAGGTTCAGGGTATTACAATCCTTCCCCCTTAAGAAAATTTCGTCCTCGAAATTTCCTTAGCATGTATAAATATGATATCACTGAAGTTCACTTGTTCCAAATCTGTTCTCTTGTTCCAAATCTGTTCAACAGTAATTAACAATACTGTGTCAGGATGTCCAAGTATCTGCTGATGATCAAAGTGAACCTGATTCCTCTTATACGGTGTTATACACGGTATACAACACTCTTCTGATGTGTTACTCTGGCTTCCTCACTTCCAAAACTCATACAATAAAATAATCTTGTATTTTTCCACAATCCAGTAGAAAAGCAACTTCTTATTCCCAAGTAGAAATACATCATACTGGAGATACACAGGTAGAATACAAACATCTCAAGCACACAAACGATAATAAAAACAGATTATTCTACTATTCACAAGTCCTCATACGTCTACTGAACCTCATCCTTGTCTACGGTTTCTGCGGTTCAACCTTTCCCGGTTCCATTGCTCAACTGCTGCACCATAGTTAAGGACTGCATGGGCATCATCATACGCAACAGAAACTCCTCGTGAACTCCATACCTCCTTCTCAATTCTGGCATATGACTCTCGTCTAGGTGAAAACGTTCCATGTAGATATTCCTCAGCTCTGAAGCAACTATAGAGCTAAAATCTCTGGTATTCATGGTTACCACATAACGAGCTTGTGGGACATAAACATCAGTCATTGCTTGTTCTTGGTTACCAGGTGCAATAATAGAACTAGAAGATGCTGAGGCAACAAGAGTAGAGCTAGAGGGTACTTGAGCAGCAATATGGGTTTCCATCTCTTCTTCCCTCATTCGTTCCTCCTCTCTCCTTCTCTGTTCCTCCACTCCTCTTCTCTGTTCTTCTTCCTCTCTTTGCTGCTCTTCCAAGAAATATCTCTCTACTCTTTCTCTATTATACCTTGGAGGAGGTCCCTCGCCCTCGACTCGCCCTCAAAACGCCTTGGTTCCATTACTCAAAAATCCTTAAGACACTCAAAAATTCCACTCGATGAAAAAAATGCAAGTCTGATCTTCTCCTCTATTTAAACACAATTAAACCACACTCAGAGGAGTTGGCTATAATTCATCCAAAGTCCGACAAATCAAACTCGAATCAATGGCACATCATAACACACCTTTTAAGAATCAATGTAGAAGGTGATAAAGAAGACCGGTTACTCACTGGGCTAATCTCCATATTCTTAAGCACGTGATGTCCAAAAGTATCTTTCGAATCACAATGCGAAATCACTGTGTGTCAGTCAACAAAGAGAATGCCAAATACCCTTCTTTGGCAACTTTAAGTTAACTTATTTTAGATAAAACCAATTCCAATAAATATCTCAACCCGTGATCGTGGGATCAGCATGTAGTGCCGCATTCTCGCCTCAAATGTCAAAACCTACTATCAACCTTATTCCCAATACGCAACTTAGGGTTTTTAAACCCGGATCGAGACTCCTAATACTTCTCACGGGCCCTTAACTTTCTCGTCTAATCACTACTAAACCCTCTAAGTCTAGACACTGACTTCTAAACTTAGGCTCGGATCACAACCCACGATCTCTCCCAACCAGTGGATATCTCAACCCTACGACTCCGATACTAAAAAGATGTCACACCCACCCCTTCTACCGAGGTAAATGTGGCACCCATCAGTTAAAAATTCCTTTTTAACTGGAAACCTGACACCTCTCAAAAACCAAATCGTACTTTACAAATTACAATTTACAACTTTACACCAATCGTAGGATTCAAATACGTAAATACAACAAATATAATAACTCAAATTTGTGGGTACAACCGCTACAAGATCACGATACCAACAAATATAAAGAAAAGTATGGGACCCACTGCAGTACCTTGGACTTAACCCCGACTAGCTCTAAACTTGAACGAGCAATCTAGGGTCTTCGCTCCCGCAGATACTAAAGACATTCAGTTGGTCGGTAGCGGCTTAATAATTTCAAATATTCAAATACAAATGATATATAAAATATATAAATACCAACTTCTCAAATAATTTTTCCAACTTTTCCAAAATACCAGAATTCTAGCAAAATACATTTTTAAAAGAACTTTTGAAACATAAATTCATCACAAATCAATATCAAATCAATTTTCTAAGAATCCAAATCTGCTGTGAGAGATCGCCTCCCTAAGAGCGTACACTGGGCTCGCCTCATCACAACCCAAAAATAACAAGTAATATAAAAAATCCATTCTCAATTCCACATACTGAAAACTCTCCCCCACTTAGCCGAGTCACGACTAGGTTGTGAGCCGCCAAGGTCTTCATAACCTCGACGTCTGGCCCACCGTCCCCGGCAGGGCGACTCCGGGATCCCGATGTATCATCCAATCGTGGCTCTACGCCTCCCACCCGATCCGACAAATCAACACTCGTGTCCACCACGCCACCTCTAAAGGCCGGCCCTGGGGACCCACTATCGCAGAGTCCGGCCTTAGCCCGTCACCATCCAAACCAATCACGTAAATGTAGCAATAATACTAATCAGATAAATCACATCACATGGTCCTTATCCAGGACAAGCATTCACATCACGAAAATAAACATCATTTCCACAAAGCCAATGTCAAAAGTATAACAATGCATAAAACCAGTAAAATCCAGATCCATGATACCATTCCTATTCCAGGAATGAAAACCAATTCCACAAATATTGTTGGTAAAACATTTTAAAATGCTCACATGATTTCACAAATCATTCTAAATCAAAACATATATAACCATAGAAATAAATGCATGAATTGAATAATTAAATCACATATACATGTATTTTCACTATTCACAAATACGTATAATTATACGAAACTGATGTATCAATACGATTGTCAGGAACATCAACAGCAAGTAAATATACGTATACCTCAACATTATACGCCAATTAAACATGATAAAAAGAAATACTTAAACAATTATTTTCAAAATACTAGCCATTAAATAATTATTTCAAAATAATAATAATTAATCAATTATTTAAATAATAGCCACTACCAACTCACTCGCTGTCCTCGTTCCTTCCCTAGACCCTAAACTCCCTCCCAAGACCTAATAACACCTAATGCAAGAATAATATAATAAAAAAATAAATATCACATTTAAACCCAAAAATAAAAATACAATAAACAACAATAGACTCTATTGGGCCCACTCACTCCAATCGGTTAAAACCCGACCTGCATTATCCAACCTGGGCTTTCAATTGCACTTAAACCAACTCAATTTAGGATCAAAACACGCTTAAAACCAATCGAACCAATCTCAATTCCATCGAATCCAGCTCTCAATCGCATCGAACCAAGCTTTTAATTGCACTGAACTCAAACTCAATCAAACTCGAACCAGCTTGAACCAACTCAATTCTTATTCAAAAATCCATTGAACCAACTTGGTTCAGCCCAAAAACCCTTAGCCCAAATCAACTCGAACCCAAACCTCAAACCATCTCAACTTGATTTGACTCAGCTCCAACTTAACCAAATCAATTCAACTCAACCAAATCACTTCAACTGCTATTGATCCAACCAAATCAATTTGGTTAAACCCAACAAATCAATTCAACCATCTTCATTAACACCTTAATCATCATCATCATCAACTTAATTAATCAAACCAAACCCTAATCTCTAGGCATCAAGAATCTAGCATAGAATTCCTAGAACTCCATCTCCATTTCAAGCGATTTTTCAACTCGAATACTAGTTTCACAAAACAATTTACATACACTCATCATCTATAATAATTAAACACGCTTTTTCAACCCAAATAAATCATTTTTCTTCATCAAATCCACCTAAAAATACACATACATACATTCAAGTATACCAATAAATAAATCATCAGCAATACTTTACTAAACAATACTTCATCCTATTCTCCCTCCATCACTGCACAAAGCTCCATCACTCCCATCTTTTTCTTTCTGTTTAACTCACGGTTTCATCAGTAAAGAGAAAGAATGGTGAGAGGATATGAAGATGAACAGCTCAAGAGTCTAGATTTTTCTCCCAATGAAGTTTTTCAGCCAAAATTTACATTTAGTCCTCAAAACTTAACTTCTTACAAGTCAGTCCTCGCAAAAACTCACAAATGGTCCCTGAATTATGAAATAGTATTCTCAAAAAGGTCCTTGAAAACTATCAAATGGTCCCTGAAGTATAACACAATATTTCAAAAAGGGTCCCTACCGCCTTACCTTTCAGTCCTTGGTTTCGAAAATATTTTATATCAATCCTTTTCTATTACTCTTTAACCCAAAAATCTTTTAAAAAAACTTTTACACTTAAGTCCTTGTTCTGTCTCACTTGGGGTTTCTCAACAAGATTACTCGAGAAAAATTCTACCGCGAATCGTAGTAATACCCTGAATATATTTTCCAACAGATATGTAAAGGTTCAGGGTATTACAATCCTTCCCCCTTAAGAAAAATTTCGTCTCGAAATTTCCTTAGCATGTATAAATATGATATCACTCGAGTTTCACTTGTTCCAAACTGCTCTCTTGTTCCAAATCTGCTCAACGAGTAAATTAACAATACCCTGCTGAGGATGTCCAAGTATCTGACGATGATCAAAGTGAACTCGATTCCTCTTATACTGTGTTATACACTGTGATACTAACACTCTTCTGATGTGTTACTCTGGCTTCCTCACTTCCAAAACTCATACAATAA